>NW_019418099.1:0-21757 GCF_000390285.2 Anoplophora glabripennis | reverse complement strand
GTATCCTAAACAAAACTCCAATACCTTGTCGATGTAACATAAACTTTTGTCCTCAGAACTAAGAATCTAAAATACTCAGGTTGGGTGATTTGGCAGAAGCCAATTTACAGCTAAGTCTATTACATTGCCTAGCAAACCAATTATTAAGGATTCAGTGGTAGTGAACCAATTTTAATGCTCAACACCATTTAAATGTGGTGGTAACTCAAATGATCCTAATAAATGGTCAGCGATAATTCCATTAATAGCAAATTGATGGTGGGAATGGTACACAATTGTTACCTTGGGATTAAAACACTAAATTCGTGTCTGTTTTGAAGATTTGTTAGGTACTCTATTTTTCGTATGACATGACGTCAATAATAGCACTATGTTGCAGAAGTAATTATTGTTGTTTTAATTGAGGCCAAATTTCGCGAACTCTCATTAGATGATAAGACGGTAATTGTAATGGACTGTTTTCTCCAAACCTTCGGTCAATCATGCCAAAAATGGGTAATTGGTAGGTAAAAATTTGTAAATTTTTTAAGTAAGTAAGGAAAATATACGGTTTATGAAACAATATAGAGAAAGAAACTAGATAATCGCAAATTTTGAAATAAAATCATTAAGTATTGACATGTATCTCAGAAATAGTATGAATGAAAATTTTTGCAGTATTGGGTAACTAACTGTAGTCAGTAAGACCCCAAAAATTATTAGAGTCCTTTTGGTATCTTGGTTAAGGTTTGTGTTATCAAATTAAACTTGAAACTTAAATAAACTTTTCATGGAATATTTTTAAACTTATTTCTGCCGTTTTCTTTGAGCAAGGAGTTCGGGAATGTAACAATAATCAGAAATGCGTTATTTGGCCTTCCTCTACTTGACACACTGTACGTTAGGGATTAAGGACTATATAAATTTTGAAAATTTTCTTTTCCACATCTGTTTATTCTTTAGTAGAAATAAATCGAACAAATTCAGAAGACTACTATTTTTTGCTACCTTCCAACACAAACAAATTGAAAGACACAAACTGTGATACATACTCCTAAATTGCATTAGCTGAATCTGATATACGGTGGCATATATAATTATCTCCTGTAGATAAATGACAAATGAACAGTGCGAGTCTAGTTGTCGGGTCGAAAAATGGATCAATAAATAATAATCAGAATACAAGGAAAGCGGTCCCAATAAACAATCGCGATACTGGTTCTCGCTCAGATTTATTTCTGGTGCTGCGCTACTAAGTGTTTCTGCATTTTAAATACAAGTAGCTCCAGTTTATTTCGCCTTGTTACGGTAGCTGTGGGGCGAGTTGGTACAGTCGTACTCGAAAATATACACAACATATCTCAAAGAATATTTACCTAGAGGAAATTAATGGGAATATCTATTATTGTTGGTAAAACTCAACAAGAAACTGATTCTTTTTGTAAATGTTTTCCTTTTGCAAAAAGTACAGATGATGGATGAACTCTAGCTTATTTATACTCAGTACAAAAGAAATTATTTCTTAGAAATACTTTGTATAAATTTTTAGCATTTTTTCAAAGAAGCTCAGGGTGCTGTGGGTGGTTAAGAAACATGGTGGTTTAGAAGTAATTCAACTGATAATTAACAATATTTACAAAGCTTTTCTTTTTCATGTAGGCAGGCAATAACAGTTTATCATTAGAAACCAGGTGAGAACTGAGGTTCTTAGAAACAAACATAATTCTTCCTACGAACTACAATTTAGTCTATGCCTAGGAAAACGATATGCAAAAGGTCCCTGTCAAATTTTATTTTAATAGACACTTTATGCATATTCTTTTTTAAAACAACACTTATAACTTAAGAAATGTAGAATATCATTACTTAAATTTCATTATGACTAATAACAACAAAATGTAGGTAAACAGCGCTAGTGAAAGAAAATCACAGTTTAATATTCTGTATGTTTTGTTCGTTGTTTTTTATTTCGACAGTACATTTAATTATTTTGTTAAAATTAGTTGTTTCTTAACTGTTTTTCTTGCACACCAAAATGTCTCGTGTGTTTGACCCCTCTATTAATTCTTGAACTAATATTGTGAACAAGGTATTAATAGAACCATTTTTACATTTAAATATTATTTTAGGAAACAAGTGTCAATTTCCTCGAAGAGCGGCTTTCCGTGTGCATCACAGATATGATGAAATCTACATCATTTTAATACTTGCTTTTGTCCTATGTTTTGAGTTTTTAGTGAAATGGTGTTAATTTAGTTGTTACGTATTAACAAGCTTATTGACTTTTTTAGTCAGTGGTAATATATTTTTGCCAAAAACAGCACCCGGATACGATACTAGCAAAACATGTGAAAATCTTTTTAATTTAGTAAGAATGGTTTAAAATTTGGGGACCGCCTAGCCGGGTGACTTGACCGGTGGATTTCGATCTGCCGACGTAAGCATTACGGACGCAGGCTGGAATTTGGATGGGTGACCTAAGGCAGGCTCGGGGACGTGGCTGAGGCAGCCTACCAGAGACTTGGGTCGCTCAACATTTTCCACATGCGTATGGTCCCCGATAAATGGTAATGAGAACAGAACAAAGAAAATCTCTGTAACTCAAGACTATGCTATCATACATAAACTGTACGAGACTTTGCCACCAAGCCACTCGTGTAGTAAATAGGATGGTTTGAAGCCTAATAAGGCCTTAGTGTCGCGGTGGAAAAACAATTCCACCACCCTCCGACATACATACATACATGGTTTTAATTTCCAGACATTCTAGACCCCGCATATTTACTAATGACATTTATCAAGCCAGCGATAATGGAAATCTACAAGACAATCGTTAGTTTTCATGCGAAGTTCGTTTATAGCGTATTTTAAGACCGACACAGTTTTATAGACTTAAAAGTATTCACAATTTCTCTCCCCATTGCCACCCTTGTAGTCCTGGAACGTCCGCACTACTATTCAACGCAGAAAGGTCCAACCTACACAACAACACCAAATTTACAGCGATCGGACCACTCCTGCGCCCAGCGGTTGTCACATTTCGGTAGTTTGTACCTCCCTATGCAAATATTTATTTTCCAATCATTTAGCGTTAAACTACAATTCTTTAAACGTTACCAATGTTAATAAAATTACGTTTTATACAATTACGTGCACTAAAAACTGTCAAAATATATAAAATTAAAAATATTTTCTCGAGAGCAGTTAATGTAATCGACTAGGAACAAAAAAAAACCACAAATAAAAAATGAATGATCAGTTTTCTAAACAAAAACCAGTTAAGTCCTGTAAGACCCTATCAATATTTTTTTCTACACTATAATTTGTTAACAATAGTAAATAAATTGATATCTGGAAAAAAATGGTTTAATTGGAGAACAAGCTATTACTTACAACATTAATTTAAAAAATATATTTGAGGTTATGTAACGTTAATATTGTGTGTATCGCAAAACTATCATAGGAACTGTAATTTTATTCTCTTCACGGTCATAATTAAATTTCGGTAAAATTAAAACAATAAGATCAAGATTTAGGGAATTTTCGTTACCAGTACCAATTGTGCAATGCTGGATACCGGTGGTCATGTGGTTTGTAAGCATTTATGAAGGGTCTGTAGAATTATTCCTTAAATTTCCTGCTCATGCTATCTGGACACCCTGTAGACTATATTCAATTNGTGGGTGGTTAAAAAACATGGCGGTTTAGAAGTAATTCTACTGATAATTAACAATACTTACAAAGCTTTTCTTTTTCATGTAGGCCTGCTTGGCTACGTATGTTTATCCTTAGAAACCAGGTGAAAACTGAGGTTCTTAGAAACAAACATAATTCTTCCTTCGAACTACAATTCCTAGGAAAACGATATACAAAAGGTCCTAGTTGTGCAAAACCATACTTATCGCAGCAACGTCAACGTCACCTGTTACGTGGGTGTTGTATAATAATGAAAACGTAATATTGACAGTTGGTAGAAGGAAGCGCAAAAACAAACGCTTAGGTGGGGAATTCTGGAAGGAAGCCTAAATAGTGGAATTGAGAACAGTGTGGAGATGGGAATAAGACAATCGGCGGGCAGTGTGGCAAAATAGTGAAAAATGAAAGTGTTTAACCCGTATTAATCAGCAGGTAATATTCTCTAAGTACTTTGTTGTTATTTGTTCTATGTAATATTGCTTTATGTTCAAGGACATATATTTTTTTAAGGTAAAATTGTTACAATTATTATTAGCGATTGCTCATAATTTATTGCAAGTTAAAATATGTATATATTGTCGTGACTGTCCAGATATTGCAATAACAACTCCTTTGTTTCACATTTAACTTGTTTTATCATGATTAAGTTGTTCGAAAAACAAATAATAAAGCGTTTCTTGTGCTCACTTTATGTCATACGCATATTAGAGCCTTGTTGAAAAAGAATTGCTAAGATAGATCTTCCGAAATCTCAACTCATAGCTGGATTGCCTCCCTTATCGGACTCCAGTACCTTCAGGCCCTGCCGGCTAACTAACACCAACCTCTTTTGTTTTACTTGGAAGTGTATATGTCTAATTCGAGTGAGGTGACATTTAGTGAGAAATTAAATAAGTCGGGCGGTAATTATCATTAGCAAAGGATCTTAATTTATGCCTTTTGTTAGCGGTTGTTTTGTATTCATATTTGGGTAGTTAGAGCAACGATCGTGGGTTTCTCTGCCATGCTCTTTCCCCACAGGAGCTCTAGGTGAGCCTGGCACTTTCATTTTATGTTAAATGGTTGTTAATGTTTTTGTTGTTATTTTTATTTGTACATTTATTTTTTTTTAATCGAACCCGGGGTTGTTATACTACAATATTGTGTTTTCGCAAAAGTATCATAGGAATTGTAATTTTATTTCTTTCACGTTCATAATTAAATTTCGATAAAATTAAAACAATAAAATCAAGATATAGGGAATTTTCGTTAGCAGTACCAATCGTGCAATGTTGGTTCTCTAAACTCGGTGGTCATGTGGTTTGTAAACATTTATGAAGGGTCATATAGAATTATTCCTTAAACTTTCTGCTCATACTGTCTGGACACCCTGTAGACTATATTCAATTTGAAGCATACCGCTCTAAACAGACTTATTGAACTGTAGCATTTGCTATAAAGTCTGAGGTATTTACTATAAAGCAAAGGCGGAACATCCTACATTTAAAATGAACCAAATGTTTCTCTGATACAACATCTTATGTTGAATCATCTGCTTTTAGTTGTATTCTTTATAGAAGCAACAGCTTCTTCATGAAACCCAATATCCAAGATAAGCTAAGATCATTCGTCAGTAGAATCACCCATAGACAAAGTCACCAGATATAGACCAGTTTCAAACTTATCAGTCCTCATCAGTATTCTACAAATTATGTCTCGCTCACACCACCTTAGAGGCTTGAAACTATAGTTCGAAAATCTCCAAACCAAATAATAGGCAGTTTAATGCAGTATTCCAAAACATTTTCCTCCACCACGACTTCAGCTTACCGCTATATGCACGCATCCATCCATTTCCTATGAAGTTCGAGAGTGGCCATGCGTGAAATCGCCTCCTCGATAACGCGAAACTGACGAGACTTGTTTGGAATAAATTTCGAAAGCCACCGCGATCCATTTACGTCGCTTTTGAGGTATTAATCAACATCGGCTAACTCGATTAAAATTAAGTGCTCTTACGGGGGCACCGTCGGACATTTTTCATACATTTTATGAGCGGGTTTATTCTGTTCGCCGTTCCACTATATCAAAGGACTTAATTGATATTTACTACTACATTAATGTCTCGAGTTACCAGTATCGGTTAATGCAATACGAAAAGGTATAAATTTTATGTTCACAGTTTTATCAAAAGGTCGGTGATAAATAAATGCTGAAGGATTGCTTGATATACCGATCTACGGAAGAAGATAAATAAAACCGCAGCGTACTCTTATCTTTACTTCTCTTTCCAAAATTCGATTATCTCTCGAAAATCGACTTTTATCATGTTGTCAAAGTGACAGGTATAATCTTAATACGTGGAACGTGTATCTTGCATGATATCCTCCTAGAATATGTCTTATATGTCGAAGCAAATCGACTAAAGCTACTTGGAGGAATAGTGCTAACAACTAAATATAAGCAGCACTCCAAGCGGTTATGCCTACAACTATTTCTTAAATGCGGGAATTTTAAAATTCAATGACTTCCTAAAATGGAAAATCTAATGACAACTTGGAAAATTGTATAAAAAATTGAAAAATTGTATAAATTGTATATAAAAAATAACATGTATAAAAAATGTATAAAACTGTATAAATTGTATAAAAAATTGTACAAATTGTATACAAAACAAAGTGTATAAATTATATTAAAATTGTATCGATTATATAAATTGTATACAAAACAAAGTGTATAAAATTATATTAAAATTGTATAAAAATTGATAAATTGCATAAAAGATTGTATAAATTGCATAAGCTGTATTGTATAAGTTGTATAAATTGTATAAATTGTATAAAAACTTGTACAAATTGTATTTTGTATACAAAATGCATAAATTATATTGAAATTGCACAATAATTGATAAATTTTATAAAATATTGTATAAATTGCATAAGATGTATAAATTGTATAAAAAATTGTATAAAGTGCATAAGCATAAATTGTATGTTATATAAGTTGTATAAATTGTATAAATTATATAAATTGTATAAATTGTATAAGCTGTATAAATTGTATAAAAACTGTATAAATTGTATAAAAAATTGTACAAATTGTATACAAAACAAAGTGTATAAAATTATATTAAAATTGTATAAAAATTGATAAATTGCATAAAAGATTGTATAAATTGCATAAGCTGTATTGTATAAGTTGTATAAATTGTATAAATTGTATAAAAACTTGTACAAATTGTATTTTGTATACAAAATGCATAAATTATATTGAAATTGCACAATAATTGATAAATTTTATAAAATATTGTATAAATTGCATAAGATGTATAAATTGTATAAAAAATTGTATAAAGTGCATAAGCATAAATTGTATAAATTTTATAAAATATTGTATAAATTGCATAAGATGTATAAATTGTATAGTTATATAAGTTGTATAAATTGTATAAATTATATAAATTGTATAAATTGTATAAGTTGTATAAATTGTATAAAAAACTGTATGAATTGTAAAAAGTCAAGTGCTTAAAAATTCGTTTATTCCACTATCCAGTTATTACTGTGTAAACTGTTCAAAGGTATTTCCTCACTTTAGTGCAAAGATTGCATTGTGATATCAAGATTCTGAAGCCCGATAATATCCGCAGACTTCGCCAATAATAAAGCTTGTATAAAAAACGCCCGGTATATTTGCATACGTCGTCGATGAATATATTAATAAATTATGTGTCGGCTGCGAACAACTGTGGGTAATGGGCCACGTGAAAATTAAAAGTTTTATATTCATAAGAGCTGACACCCCAAAAAAGAACATGTATAATAAATGTAAGCATTCAACAAATTTTTATTATAAATTTCACTCATTTTGCAGAAACTATAAACAAACAAAAAATAAACAGACAACATAACTGACTAATGTTAGAACAAGATAAATATTTTTACAAAATTTTACTGACTTTCTGAACAGAATTTTATAATTTATAAAAAGAACATAATTTATTACAAAGATGTTACAAATATTGCCTGAACTGGCACTGTTTTCGGTTTCTTCCCCGATATAAATAACACAGAGGCACAAATATATTTCGTTCCACAGATTTATAGCAGCGCTTGTAATAAGAAATGCCCGTATCCCGACCTTCGATTAGATTTATTAGAACAAATAGCTGTTAGAGGATAATAATCGTAGGCAAGAAGATCAAGCTGTGAGAATGACGGCGTTTCTTGTTTTCTCGGAGATTTGGTCAAGGACGAGCGGAATGCATTGTGAAGGAATTATCTGTTATTATACTCTGACAGGTTTATTGTCTTGCGAATTACAAATAACGTATACGAGCACATAAAAAAATAAAGTATCCAACTGGTAATATCCGGTCAGTATCAAATTAACCACGAGGCATCTACGAAATAATTTATTTATAAAAAGTTTCTTGTATATTTTTTGCCAGTTTTAATTCAATGGGAATATGACCGTTGGAATAACGTTTATTGATATCTTAACCTTCAGCTGAATAACTATTAAAGTATCATATTTATTTTACGTACAAATGTCTCGGAAATTAAAGAATTGTTTAGAGAGAATTTTTACGTTATTTTGTGGTTTAAATGCTCATTTGGCAACATGGCCCCACGATGAGCGCCATGTCCTGAGTTTTCGTAGGTTAATTGCTCAAACGGCAAAATGGCCCCACGTTGGGCGCCACATTGCGGGTTTGGGATGTTCGGGCTAGTTTGCGACGAAATTAAGCTACTATCATTCCCCCTTAGCATATTCATCGAATTAGAAACCTTCAGGACCGGTTTGGAAGGATCATTTTCACCTGAGTCCGTTTTCACCTTAGATGCTATGACGTTGGACGCCTTATCGCTGATGATGGGGTTTGCAGGTGTCTCA
Organism: Anoplophora glabripennis; assembly: GCF_000390285.2. Classification (NCBI taxonomy): domain Eukaryota; kingdom Metazoa; phylum Arthropoda; class Insecta; order Coleoptera; family Cerambycidae; genus Anoplophora; species Anoplophora glabripennis. Next base: position 13,207 of record NW_019418099.1, on the reverse strand, counting down.
TTTACTTCTTCTTTGACGTAAGAATCGATGGGAAACACAGATTTATGTTATTCCTCCATCATGAATTCACTCTGCTCTGGTGAGTTAAGAAGCACTATACACTTCACGTTGTTTTAAACGAAAGTGTTTGTTTTGCACGAGTCTGATAACCTAATGTCTGAACTCACTGTCTGCATTCAAGATTGGACACTAAAATTTGGTAGTGTACGGTCTCCGTGGAGTGCCTGTACGGTAAGCTTTAGGAGCTTTTTGTGTAATGGTAGTGTGAGACATGAATTTTTTGTAATTGTTAGGTAAAAGCTGATTTGTGCTCATTTTGTGAACTTTTAAAAAAATTATAAGTACTTTTCAAAATTTTGTGAAATTTATTAGAGCTTTCTTGTTATGTTAACACTAAAATGTAAATATGTGCTTCATACAACTCAAATAATTTGCAAGGAGTTCTACTGCTAATGCAATATGAAAAAATTCGAGTACATACTCTGGCCAGGTCACCGACCCTGATTATATAACTCCAGAAAACGAGAGCTGACGTTCGGACGCTGCAAAACGGGGTTCTGTTTCGTTGTGTTAAATAAGTCAGTTTTACGTCTGTCGACTTTACTGCAATAATTTTAATTGCTTGAATCTTCCCTGTTTGTGTACGTTTAATTGTAACGTTACAAAAACAGTTTAACATTTCTTCAACGTTTGTTGAAAATTTGTGTAACTAAAACCTTACATAAGTTATATTCACCAAAACTACGTTATCTACAACCATGTTCTCATAGGGATTGCACTAACTGTCGACGAACTCTTATTAAGGAAGGATAGTCTATATCTATTTGACATTCGTTCGTAAATCTCTTGTGTCATTAATTGTCCACCTATAAAACGTCTGATCAAATAACATTTTCCTCTCACGCCGATAGTAATGATATTTTTTCCAATACAAAATCATAAGTATTTATAGGAAGTGGTTATGCTTCATACCTTTACCAAGTGTCAAAGATCAAATAGCATTGTATTAAAATATCATTGTCTTTTTGCAAAATGCACACTATAAAAATATCTGTATATTCAAAGTCATTGAGAACATTATTTATTTTCGTATCAAATATAACAATCTCAGTTGATGTAATGGACCAGAAATAAGAAAATAATTTCAAGCGATTGTATATGTATAATCCCAAATAAAATGCAAAAAAATCTCTTTTTGTAGCAATTTTTTTTACGTGATTAGTCTTTGTTCAAGGTGACAACAGGACATCAAGAATACTGGGTGATAACGTTTTACTAGTTCTTCTACTTATTATCATCTATTTTAATATGACTGACTGAATGTTATTTTAAGAGAGAACTTCTCCGTTTCATTCTTCAAATTTTGATTTCGTACATTTTTCTGCAGCTTTAACTTTTGAATCATGTTCATCAAAATATGACTTAAAATTGTCAGATTAATTTGATTTGCTTGCTATATTTAAGCAAAACTAAAATAGAGTTTGAAAGAATTTCATCTATTTATTACCCCATTAGAAACATTTTGTTTGTAAATTGGTTCCTAGAGACAGATTATTCCAAGTACCGTCCCTACCTAGACAACAAACCATTTGCTGATAAATCCTTTTACAAATTAATTTTAGGATGGTCGGTAACTGAACTCATCGATATAGGTAGTCATTCTATTAAAAATATGAATGTACTAATTAAAATTATACAGCGTGTCCNGTTAAGGTGGCACTAGTCAAATTATTTTGGGAAGATTGCGTATTCTTCGATCCCTGCATGCGACTTTAAATTTAAATTCGACCGGGATTTGAGCCCAATAATACCTTGACCAAAGTGTAATACTTAGGATGCAAACAAGGAAAAATGTCAAAGCAAATCCCATTTAGATCGGGATTTTCTCGACGGCACCAAATTATACAGTAGATGGTCTGGATTTAAATAAAACGGTTTCAATAAAGAGATGTCGATATTCACATCTGTAAATCATGTACTTCAGTTAATTGTTTCGGAAAAACTGTTTTAATAATTTATTTTGTTTATTTTTATTTATTTTTTTTATTATTAGCTAGACAAAAACAGTTTCATAAAATAACCCTTGACAAACCCTTTTGCCGCAAATATTTATTTAATAATTTTTTTTTACGAATGGCAAAATACTCATATAAATATAGAAATATACAGAAAAAACGGTTCTTTTGAATTTAACATGTTTTCTGACTTATTTTTCTCCCTCAATCTGAATTTAACCGCAAAAATGCTCCACCGTGTCAAGATTTTGATATATTTAAACTTAAAAGTACAAAAAGTAATGTTGACGGGTTTTTTAGGTTACGTCACACTTATACATTTTCCACTAGCACTGTATACGTTAATGTAAAATCCTTTTTTCCAAGATATTTCCAATTAAAGTTCAGTTCATTCTAATATCTGATCAATTTCATTCAATTGACAGTCAAAATACATGCATTTATTTTAATGTCGAAAATACTAGCTACTGACACTAATCGAGCATTGTTTTTTATTTTACGAGCAAAGGAAAATGTGCAAAACAGCGTTATAAATAAATTGTTCCAGGGTTAAGTAAAAAAGCCGCTCGGAAATTCACTCTTTTTGCATTAAATAGAGCTTAGAAGTTAAATAAAGTGCAATAAAATGTCTACTAATAATTTTTTTACGTTTAAACTCTAATTCGATTGGAGTATTGATGATGTCTTCGAGAGAGAAAAATGTGAATTAAATAAAAGGAGCACTTTCAGTAAATGTCCTACAGTATTGAGTAAAAAAGTATCTGTAGGTGTGTAAAAATATGTCAAAATGGTCTTTTGCATTTTTGTAATAGATTATTTCAAAATCCCAACGTGGTGGGGTAATTTTCCATATTTGAATTTACCATGAAAAATTGAAAAGCGTTACCAGGAAATTTATTATACAGGGCGATTCAGAACTTATCCGAAAAAAAAATTGAATGTTCACTTTTACAAATACAATTTTGTGAAAAAATAATCGGAAAGGGCAATTCGAAAATGATATAAAAATTCACTTCTTCATAGCACTGGAAACAGGTCCACTGTAAAACCTGACCTTGTGCAAGGCAGCATGTACGGACAACAAATTGAAACAATTTCTTTCCCAAGGAAAGAAAAATGAAATTTTATAACACCTATTTTATCACCAAATTCAACTCCTTTTGTCGCTATTGTTATTATTAATTAATTAAATTTATTTGTGATTTTAATTAATAAAACAATTTGACATACCCATACGTGTAAACACATTTGGGTCCGTCTTACCCAGTTTCTACGAACTAACGTGTTGTCTTGCTTTAGCATAATACAAATGCTTCACCGTCACAAATGTTGACTTGCTTCACCATAACTCAAAATCATATCCATCAACTCCGAGTTGCTATACACGTAAGCCATTTTTGCCACTTGAAAAACTATTGTAAACACTATTCGGAATCACCTGGGACCACATGGAGAGAGAGCGCATTGCATACAGCGCACAACGCGAATGACGCTAGAGACTACAGTAGCCCAACGATGTAATGGATGTAAATATTACAACTTCAATAATTTTTTTCTCGGAATCTATAAGGATTTTAGAAAAATTTTTTTACGATGTTGACTTAATTTTTCATGACGTATCTATTCCCAAATTTTTTTGGACAAGTTGTGATTGTACTGTATGAACTTTTTATTTTTTTGTCTAAGCATTTCATAGTCAACTTTTTTTTATATTTATCTGCAGACTATTGGACAAAATAAGGTTGCGATCAACCGAACCGTTTTTAAAAAATTCAGTTTTGTGTACGAGTATACATTTTTCATGTGATAATACATTTTTTATCATCGACCGCAACCCCAGCTAATCTAAAAAGGAACTCCCACGAAATGTTTTATTGAACTTTTCCCACAGCCATAAATTTTGTGTGCACGATACTTATTGATACCAACAACAAAACCGAAAACTTGTAAAGAATCTAACACGTATCTCCGAATCTACATACTAGTATTCCTGAGCTCCGCAGCTGAAATATGTAAACGTCACCCAGCGCCGTCTCCAAAAGACAAATCACCGACAGACCGACGCACGTAAGCGTTTCCCAGATGCCTGGGATGCCACCTTAATGCAGTGTCAATGTGCAGTTAATAATTATTTAAAAAAAAACTCTGTGCATATCTACGGTTTGGTCAAGGAATGGGTCGCAGCGTATCCCACAGATGGTTGACACCTGCGACACAGTATACCGGTCCTCTTGGCTTCTTCTAGCTTTCACCCGGCGCGGGTTAGGTGACCCTGTCATTGTGAGATAGTGCCCATTAAATTTTTATTTATTTACACATAAAGTTAGTCAATAGACGCGGCTCACTGTCCGACTGTTGGTTGATGCAATGGAGCAAAAATGGTCCTGTTAGCGGATGAAAGAAAACGCATAAAACGCACAACGCGGTAAAGAATTCAGTTGATATTATTGCTGTTGGTTTTATGGAAGGTTGCAGTAAATTATATGCCTGCCCGCTTGGAACTACAGTTACTTGGGGAAAAAAAACTATACGTTTCCTCTTTTTTCTTTCATAAGAAAGCCCACGGTGCTTGCTGTTTACGCTAACAATGTCAACAGTCTTTCTCTAAGTTTGTGATAATTTTAGGACAAACAGGCTAAGAAAAATTACAGCTGTGGGTACAATCATAATTTTGTAAATACTGATCAATATCAAGTACATACTTTTCTTTCGCCCGGACTAAACTGAAATCGGTGGAGAATTGTATACAGAGTGGTTCTTAAGTAGGTTCCGATAATGAATGAATTAATAGTATACAGGGTGGCCCGAATTTTATGGAGGAAACTTCGAGGGCAGATAGATCTCTTTAAAATAGTTGGTGTTTGCCTTATAAACATAGGTCTGGAATTACCTCGTTTTAGAGATAGAGGGTGTTGAAGTTGTTTTTGTTTATATCTCCGGAATCTATTAAGCGATCTCAATAAAATTTAGTACAGGTAATGTATGATAGTAAGCCTTACATTCCCTAAAATATGAGCTTTAAAGGTTCAACCAGTGGTGTACAACTGGATAAGGGTCACTTCTTTTTTATAAAAAAAAACTACCGCACTGCATTTTTTACAATATATGGTAATGGATTTATAGATAAGAATATTTGTTTATGCTTAAAAGTAAGTGTAATTTCTAAGTACATCAACAAAATTCTTTCCACACCACCTATAAGGTAGTATTCCTTTGCTAGTTTTCCACTGTCTTTACAAATAAGAAAATTTAAATCAAAATAATAATAAAAATACTTTACCAAGCAACAACAACTAAACAACAATTGTTCAAATTGCAAACCACTCACATCGATATATTTCTGACATCTTCTATTAATGGAACTAATTATATCATTTGATGGTTTCCTTTTAATTCATTACACCCGTCTTCTATTTGCTGCAATAGTTGTGGTCTTGTATGTATTGGAGTAAAGTGAACTTTTCTTTTTAGATAACTCCAAACAAGTCCAGGTGATTTAGATCTGGCGATCTGGCTGGCCAAGATACTTCACCATAATGGTTGGTATTGGCATTTGGTTTTCTACCTATCCATCGCTCCATATAATTTTCATTAAGCCATTCTAGTATTATTCTCCCAGAATGCACAGGAGCACCATCCATTTGTATCCAGCTATTTCGTCGTATATTTAATGCAACATCTTATAAATAGATGGTTTTCTAGACAGTTTAGAAATGGGAATTTAGACGAGGTACCAAGGTCCACAAACTTTAGTGGGAATTATTTCGAGCCACACGTTCACAGAAAATTCGAATTGAAAAGATCTTGTCTGATGAGGATTTTCTTGTGACCAAATATGCAGATTGTGAAAATTCACTACCCCTCCCCTTGTGAGCGTAGCCTTTTCTGCTCAAAGTATTTCTAGTAAGAATTTTGGATTATGTTGTCATTTGTTTAATCACCGGAAGTAAATTTTGCACAGGTTGTAAATGGTATAATTTTCTATTTACTTCAAGTTGCCGAGACGCTCTTCGTGTATTTAGCCGAGGATCGTCGTCAAATGCCCTTAAAATTTAATTTCTATGCTTTTCATTGCGTCAATCGTAGTTTTCCAAATATCGTTAACCCAAAAAGAAGAAAGCGACGAGTGTAAAGAATTTTGTTGATATTCTTACAAATTGCACTTACTTTTAAGTATAAACATAAATATTCTTGTAATAACATGGTTAGAAATGTCTGCTACAAGGAGGTTGTATTGGTATGAATAACTTGAGAACGACGAATCTTAGAGAAAAGATTCCAACTTATCCATTTTTATGTATTTTGTGTATTAGAGTATAAATTCGTTACAATGTCTTGGAAAAAAAAAATGCAGTGGCGTAGGTTTTTTTTTATAAAAATGGGACTGACTCCTATCCAGTTGTACACCACTAGTTGAATCTTTATAGCTCATATTTTAGGGAAGGCAAGGCCTACGACCATACATTATCTGTACCAAATTTTATTAAGATCGGTTAATAGATTCCGGAGATCAATTTTTTTTAACAACTTCAATGCCCTGTATCTCCAAAACGAGACCGTTCCAGACCTATATTTATAAGACAAACACTACTATTTTGCCTTCGAAGTTTCCTACATAAAATTCGGACCACTTTGTATAGGGTGTTTATTAAGTAGATATTTATACAAACTTTAAAGGGTGAATATTTGACTAATTTTAAGATAAAAATTATGAACCTGGCAACGACTTGGTATTTGAGATACAGAGCGTCAAAAAAAAATGGTACTGGGAGTATTGATGATGAGAAACTCAAATATTTAATTTGTTTTCTGTTTAGTTTTGTTTTTTTTTACAATGCTATACCTGGATTTAAATAGCCATAACTTTTTTTGTGTCGGACTGTATGCCATTTTTGACTAAACATACCACCTATTCTCCATTCAGTTTTACGTACAATAGGCATTCTTAGTATTTGTCGCTGAAAGCAGCCATTTTGTAAAAAAACGGGTTTAAAGTTAAATCTGCGTTGGAATTTTGGACCTTCCATGCTTCCACAAAGACTTGCTGGAGAAGGTTTTTGGAGGACGATCTTCCTGAACATTTAGAAGAAGTTGATCTAAAAACCAGAAACAGGATATAGTGGATACGCTACCATCAGCAGGACCATAAAGTCTCCCATTTTTTCGTAACTAAAACGAAAAAAAAATGTGTTTGACTGCTTTTTTCAGTGTGGGATTTTTTGTTTAGGCAAAATTATTTTCACTTATAATATAAATAAAAATAAACAAAATAAATTTCCTAGTGCTTGAATTATTTCAGGAAACTTTTCCGAAGGAACGCATTTTCTAGAAAAATGCGTGATTGAGGAAAAATTTCCGGACATTCGATAAGAAAATTTTACAACCAAAATTTATTTTAAAAATTTGACATGTTTCATTTTGAAACTTATTTCGCCAAAATAAAGTTGGCTTGACAGGTAGACATCGTTTTGTGGTGCATGACATATTTTTTTCTTCTTAAACATCACATAATTTAATCGCATTTCACGCGTTTTTTTTTAATTCAAAAATAGCTCGTTTTGGAAATGAAAATTCCGAAAGCATAAAAACAACACGTTCCTTTCACTTTAGTAATAAATGAGACATTTAATTTTTGAATTCAAATATTTACCTTTGCAATACAATTCACTTAGTATTACTAAAATAGAAGGAAAGTAAGTTTTTGTAGAAAAGCAATATCTATGGCAGTTTATAAAAGATTCTTATTAAAACATAAAAAAAAACATTCCTTTCACTTTAGTAATTAGAAAGGAATTTAATTTTTGAATTTAAATATTTACCTTTGCAATACAATTCACTTAGTATTACTAAAATAAAAGGAAAGTAAGTTTTTGTAGAAAAGTGGCTATGGCAGTTTATCAATGATTCTTATTAAAACATAACAAAAATACATTCCTTGTACTTTAGTAATAAAAAAGGCATTTAATTTTTAAATTCAAATATTTATCTTTGCAGTGCAATTCACTTAGTATTACTAAAACAGAAGGAAAGTAAGTTTTTGTAGAAGTGCGATGTCTATGACAGTTTATTAATAAGCCTTATTAAACATAAAAAACATCACATTACATTCAGTTTAGTAATAAAAAAGGCATTTAATTTTTGAATTCAGATATTTATGTTTGCAGTATAATTCACTTAGTATTACTAAAATAGAAGGAAAGTAAGTTTTTGTGGAAAACCGATGTCTATAGCAATATATCAATGATTCTTAAAAAATCATAACTGCAATCAAGTAGGCTTAGGCTTGTGATGTCAAAATTGTCTTCGCTATACGTCACGTTGACAGTCATTTTCTCTAGATTCTAATTGTTTACAATTAAATCATGGCAGTGAACAACCAAAAAACTAATTTAAAACCTTATAGTAGAATATGTAATTCTTGCACCAAAATAGAGGACATTCTTATGTCTCATAAAAATTTAAAGTATTTGCCATATTTACTGAAAAAAACTGGAATCAGTCCGCATCAAGAAAACCTTTTCGCAGCTATTCAAAAGATTTTGGAGGAAGATATCCCATCTTTTTTACATAAAACAAGGGCTCAGCAGAACAAATGTTCATCAAATTATTACATATATTTTATGAAACACGGACATCTGATAGAAATGAAAAATAAAGGTAATAATTGTGCTCCTCGTTAATATCCGTTGCGAAGAGAAGAGTTCCAGCCAGAATTTCAAAAACATTTAGCGTTAATAGAAGAAATCTCGGAACAAATATTTGGTAAATAATTATTTGTATCTATTTATTATTTTAAAATAAATAAAAACATTACAAAGCAAAATTCTGGATAGGTATCTACTGATTTTTGAACCATATGATAGCTGTAAAAAAAAAATCCACTTATTAATTTTGTTTGCCTAGCTTGGCAGGAGGAAAAAAATTTCCGTAAAATTTGAAGGTTGCCATGGGCAACTGTCGAAATTACAGTACCTATGTAATCAGCTTAAAATGACAGGTGTAAAATTTTCATTAAAATAACCGTCAACTGATCCTTTTGGCTTTATTTTAGGGTTTATCTCTCTAATTTTTAAATTTTTTCACGGGTGGCAAAATGCCCAAAAAAATAAAGAAAAATAACTTATATTTTTACTCCCTATTATTTTAAACTTACCTCTCCGGCGCCCATGGATACAGTGTCCCCATCTATCTAATTCTCCACGGCATTTTTTGTTTACATTTCATGATTAAAGAAAGAAATAACAATTATCTCTAATATTTCCACATTTCGCTTGTAATTCGTCTTTTATGTACCTGTTTATTTTCAGCAAATTCCTATTTTCCGTGTAGGTATCCTTAATGTCCGTATTACACCCCATTTGGCGATACCATTAAAACTGTCGCGTGCTGCGGGCTAATTAATTTTTTCCACGGCCATAATGAAGGCCCGAAGATGTTTTATCGCGTATCTCAAATACGTAATTTAGTGTTACCTTTGTTTTTATGCTGAAACAGGAAATTAGCCTCTATTACGGTACTCGGGTGTACAATTTATGCATGTTATAATTCTCCGGCAAGGTGGGAGCGAACCCGTTCCATTTCAGGTCGGTGCTGATTAGCGTTTATGCGGTTTTAATCGTTCCTAGGTGGAGACCTCGTTAAATACTTATTTCCAAATTAGTTAACGCATTTTCTGGATGTATTGTAGTGTTAAATACCAAGTTTTCTTTGTTAATGCGAGTAATTATTGTATATCTGACTCAAATCACGTAGAGCCCCCCATTTCCCACTTGGTCATGGAATTTGAGTTCATATATTTTAATCAAAAGTAGTCATTATCAACAATCATACCTTACAACCGTTTTTCAAAATTTTCATTTTACCAACAATTAAAAAATTGTGAAAAAACCATTACTTATTGTGTAATTAGGCAATCAATAGACGTTTTGTGACAAAAATACTAGTAGCAAACTGTGCATCATATAAAGATAACACAGCCCCAAAAAAATAAAAAAGTATCGGATCTGGTATTCAGACCCATGAATTTCCATGTATTTTTCCGCTGAATCCGAACCTGCCTTCAGATTTGTCCTAACGGGTCTGAGTTTTCGGAAAAATTAAAAAAATAGGTCAAAATTCACAAAAAACGTCATTTACGATCGACGAAAGTTATAAAAAGTCAAATTATTCTACCAGCTCACTAGACGTAGGATTTTTCACTCGTCTAATTCCAATTTATCATCATAGAGTCAGACAATTTGGTCCAATTTCATTCAAAAACAGAAAATAGATCAAAATGATAAAAAACGCCATTTTCATGGCATAATTCGTGTTGCAGCATCTTTTTATCCACCCACCCTTTTATGAATTCATACCTCTCTCTATCCAGTCGTTCATGCATAAATACGCATATTTATCCATCCACCTGTACCTACCACCTATAAAACCCACCCATCCACCCATCTATCCATCTACTTTTTGTGCTGAGAGATGAGATAACAGCCTAGAAGATTGAGAATGCAATAAAACTTGTAGAATATTCTACTTTCTAAACAAAAGAAAACGATATCTACTAATCATTCTTATTTTTGTTGCTACAACGTGTTCTCTTTTCTTCAAAGGATCTATGCAAAGGGTTACGCTTTCGTTTAGTCCCTCTATTTTTCGTTTCTCTTTTTAACAACCAACAAAAATCGGCCATCATATTGCGATCCCATCTTTCTTGATATCGTTGTTCTATAACCTTTATTTCCTGATGATATCGTTCGCCTTGTTCTTCGCTATAATCCCTAAGATTTTCAGGAAACCAATCTAGATGTGAATGAAGGAAGTGTAACTTGTAGTCCATCAAACATCCCAGGTCTTGGAAGTCTTTTTGAAATTAGTCCAAGCACTCTTCTCAACGCCACTCATTGTAGTGATGAATGTTGCATACTTGAACAATGTCCGAATCTGAGGTCCATCGAATACACCTTCTTTCAATTTCGAAAATTTTCGCCCTTTATGGGCGAAAACTTGTTAGTCGTTAAAAAGAGAAACGAAAAATAGAGGGACTAAACGAAAACGTAACCCTTTGCATAGATACTTTGAAGAAAAGAGAACACGTTATAGCAACAAAAATAAGAATGATTTGCTGATATCGCTTGCTTTTGTTTAGAAACTAGAGTATTCTACAAGTTTTATAGCATTCTCAATCTTCTAGGCTGTTATCTCATCTCTCAGCACAAAAAGTAAATGGATAGATGGGTGGATGGGTGGGTTTTATAGGTGGTACAGTTGGATGGGTAAATATGCGTATTCATGCATGAAGGACTGGATAGAAAGATGTATGAAATCATAAATGGGTGGGTGGATAAAAAGATGGATCTAGAATGCTGCAGCACGAATTATATCATGAAAATGGCGTTGTTAAGCATTTTGATCTATTTTCTGTTTTTGACTGAAATTGGACCGGCTTGTCTGACTCTATGATGATAAATTGGAATTAGACGAGTGAAAAATCCTGCGTCTAGTGAGCTGGTAGAATAATTTGACTTTTTATAACTTTCGTCGATTGTAAATGGTTTTTGTGAATCTTCACCTGTTTTTTTAATTTTCCAGAAAACTCAGACCCGTTGGGACAAATCTGAAGGTAGATTCGGATTCAGCGGAGAAAATACATGGATATACAAGGGTCTGAATACCAGATCCGATACTTTTTTTTTGTGGGGCTGTGATAATCTGTCGATATATGCTTATATGTTTCCTACTTCAATTTACCATTAATTAATTTTTTATAAAAATTTTTATGCAAAAAACACATTTTTTTTAGTTTTTTTACTTATAAAACCTAAACTAACTCAGAGATCTGAAAGTTATAAAGAGGCAATTTGTAGAGAATACGAATAAAATGAGGGGTTGATCGATCCGATCGGATAATTAGAAACGAAGAAATTCGGAAATATCGGAAAATTTTGCGTTTATTTAAAAATTCGTTACTCCGCCATTTATTAAGTTGTAGTAAGCTGACCCTGTGCACAAAAGCAATGAATTATATGTACTTAAAGTGTGCACAAAGCAGGCGCTGTCGGACCGTTAGTTTTGGCACAATTGCAATTCGAATATTTTGGTGCACTATTTTGCAACATTTCTGGATGCGTTGGAGGTGATTCAATTTTAATTTTTCAGCTGAATTTTAAAAATAGAAGTTAATACTATAAAACGTATATTCTAATTTTCCGGTAAAGTGATGCAAAATAGATGAAAAATTCCTCCAAACATGCGCAAAAACGGCCGAGCGCCGCTCGTTGCTCTACGATATAAAAATAATATATATTGTTTAACTAATAGGTACTGTGCGCTCAAATTTTCTTGCGGAATTGTAAACTTAAATATATGAGGGATGTAACTAAAAAACGAAACCTTTGTTATCTGACTGAGAAATCATTAAAATTTTCAGTTGTTTATTTAAATGTTAACTAAAAATATGATAATAAATACGTTAACTTTATTTTTTTTATCTTTTATTAAAATATTAAATTACACAATAAGTCCTGAAAATTTAATCGAGAAATCTCTAATGATTTTTACACCATCATTTTTTTAATTAAAGCCCCTTATTACAAAAGAAGCTGTTAAAATGAAAATTTTGAAAAACTATTTTAGGGTATAATTGTTGATGTACTTTTCATTAAAATATATGAACTGAAATTCTGGAATTTCTGGATAAAACAGAAAATTCTACCTACTTACCTAATTGATATAGCATCTGGCCAAAATGTAGTAGAAAAATTTTAAACGTACATAATANCTCATCAAAAGATTTGGAAAAACTTCTAAGATAAGATTTTTTGAAAATTGTATAGGGAAGCAATGACCAAGGTTTAGAACTACCTATAATTAACAAGAAATGGTAATTTCCCCCGCGTGTGGTTATAGTTATTGTAAATATAGGTTTACCAACGGAAATTGAACTAATCATTTAATTAAATAATCTCCTTTAATAATAATTATGAAGCAATACGGAAAAATTCTTTTCATCTTCAAGAGAGAAAAGTAAATGGAAACTATTGTGTACTTTGTTTACTATTAGCCCGGTGAAAATAGACATTCAAGGTTACACAAAGCTGAAAATTGGTTCGAATATTGGGAACACCATTATAAACGAAATGTGAAAAGTCATCGATTCCACATCTGCAAAAAAATTTAAAAACAGTCACAAAGTTTGCAAATAT
>NW_019418098.1:0-21808 GCF_000390285.2 Anoplophora glabripennis | reverse complement strand
GTGCCATTCTCCAGCCGCGTTAAGAAAAGTGAAAGTCTCGATCGCCTGAGTCTTGGCGCTGGCATTCTATAATAATAATAATTATAGGCTGACTCAAATAACGAAGATAATTTATTGATGAACCTATTTACCACAAATACATCTTCTTCAAAATCTAAATGACCCCTCTTCGATGGAATCTGCCTCGAAATAACCCTTCTTTGCGAGAATCTGCCGCGAACCCCTCCCTTTTTTTACATCTTCTTTAAAGGACCCCTCCTAGCTGGAATCTGCCCGGAACTTCTTCTTTTTTTACATCTTCTTCAAAATCTAAAACCCCTCTTCGCGGGAAAATGACACATCTTCGAGGGAATCTGCCCTGAACATCTTCTTCACCCCTAAATTATGCAAATTGAGCTGGATCTCCTTTTGCTTATCTACTCAAAACGTTAATTCTAGTCAGCACAGAAATTTTTCGCACACTAGGGGGTTGTTCACCCCTTAAAAAGAGAACTTAATTTNAAGGCTTGTGCGGAAGGGGGCTACACTTGAAAAAACGCGGACAAACACCCATTATCCATCGACATTGCCAGTGCCGACACCGGGGATCGAACCCGGACCAGAGTAGGAAGCCTAGCCGAGAAATGCTTGCCACCGCACTCTCGACCGACTGCGCTACCGTGGCGATAGTTGAAATCTCGACTTTTATAAAAAAGGTAGCCCAGGAGGTATATAAAATTACTACCCGCGTTTAGTCAACCAACATGAGTGGATTCCATCGAAGCAATGGATCAAAATCCAAGGGCAAGGTATGTGAATTAGGAGATAACCCACTGCATACAGAAGCGACTTCTCTGTGGTACCCTCGTTACCTCAGGCCGAACTGAAATACCCCAGTAACTAAACCTGAGGTTTAGGAAACCCACCCAGTAGCACAGAAGGCTTTACTACTAAAACTGCCCTAAATACCGGATACATACGTATATCGGTATTTCTGAAATTGGCAGAAGTCGTCAAAATCAAGATCAATCCGAATCGGAATCTATGTCAGAATCAGGAGGATGCGCTTTCAAATCTTTTATATGCCAGATGGAGCGTTTTCCCGCGGAATTGGTAAGTTCAAATGTCCAAGGTGATACCACATTCGATATTGTGAAAGGCCCAACAAATTTTGAGGCTAACTTAGCTGCAAAATTCTTGGACGCATCTGAAAGGACATAATTACGTCTCCAAACTTTTTGATGTAACTGAAATTTCTCGTGGCTTCTTCGGAGATTATAACGTTCTTTACTCTTCTTATGAGCTTTTATTAACCTTCCCTGGACTTCTTTATAAAGCTTAGAGAAAGCAAGTTTCCGATGTTCCATCCAAAGAGACTTCATGACCAAAATTAATAAAGTTGGGTGTTAACTCTGTTACCTCATGTCTAGAAGATCTTATAGCATAACCAATCTTGTACAAATATTGGTCCCATACTCTATGATTATCTGAAACGTAGGCGGTAAGCATAGTCTTTATTACTCTATTCACCCTTTCGGTAGTATTACATTGTGGATGATAGTTCGCATTATACGAAATCTCAATGTTATAGGTTTTCACCATAGATTGGAATAATTTACTCCTGAACTGAACACCATTATCGACAATTAAAATTTTCGGTGCACCAAACATAAGAACAACATGGTCTTCTATTGCTCTGACAACACTAGTAGCTGTTGCAGATCTAAGTGGAAATAATACGACAAACTTGCTAAAACAATCACAGACGACAAGGATATACGAATAACCTTTAGAAGTTCGAGGCAATGGTCCTATTAAGTCTGCCAACTTAACTGCCAAGGTTTTATAGCTGTAGGTGTCTTACTCAACATATGACCTAACGGAGGCTTCTGCTCAGGCTTCGTGCGAATGCAAATTTCACAGTGTCGGATATATCGGGCCACATCGGCTCTTAGTTTCGGCTAATAATACTTCTCAGAAATTCTTGCAACTGTTTTGTAAATTCCTGCATGTCCACAACTCGGAACATCATGGAACGACTTAATAATGTCCAATCTTTTCTCTTTAGGAACTACTAATCTCCATTGGTCGGATGTAGTATTCAAATCGGGATATTTAGGTCTGACAAACTTATACAAGCTTCCATCGTGGATGCGCCATAAAGGATAACGATGAGGTTGATTCTGAACGGATTCTAACATTTTCTTATACCATCTATCCGTTACATTAGTTGACGTAGTTTCAACAAGACAAATTTCTTCGTACGTGAAAGAAAGTCGGGGACTGCATGTTCAGAACCCTTACGGTGGATTACTTCGAAATCATACGGTTGCAAACGAAGTGTCCAGCGGGCGAGACATCCTTGAGGATCCTTTAGTCGGTGTAACCACAGCAAAGAGTGACAATCAGTAATAACCTTAAAATGATAATCTTCCAAATAATGCCTTAACTTCTCTAGCGACCAAATTACGGCTATTAACTCACGCTCAACAACACTATACTTCCTTTCTTGAGCCGTTAATGATCTAGATGCATAGCAAATGACTTTTTCTCCATCAAATTTTTGCGTTAGAACAGCACCAATTCCATACGCAGAAGCGTCGGTTTGTACATAGAAAGTTTTTCGAAAATCTGGACAAGTAAGGATAGGCGCAGTAACAAGATGTTCTTTTAGAAGTTTAAAAGATTTTTCACAATCAGATGACCAACTCCATTTTACATTTTTCCTAGTAAGGTGCGAAAGAGGAGCGATAATTGTAAAAAAATTAGGGACAAATCTCCGATAATAAGAAGCTATACCAACAAAACGTCGAACTTCCTTAACATTTCGAGGAGAAGGGATTTCAAGGATAGCCAGTACCTTTTCTGGATCTGGACGTAAACCTAACTCATCAACGACATAACCGAGATATTTAAGTTCCGGCCGACAAAATTGACACTTATCAAAACTCACTATTAGACCGGCATCATACAAATGAGTGAAAACTTTATCAAGAACCTCCAGATGGGAATCGAAATTCTGCGATACAATGATAACATCGTCTAAATAAACCATAATAGACGAAGATCCTAATTCAACTCTACTCAAAACTGAATCGATTAACCTCTGCCACGTAGCAAGAGCGTTAGTAAGCCCGAACGGCATAACCTTGAAACGATATAACCCATTAGGAACTGTGAAGGCTGTACAATCTCTCGACGACTCTGCAATAGGTACTTGCCAGTATGCACTTTTGATGTCAAGGCTACTTAAATACTTGGCGTCACGTAGACGATCTAAAATCGACGAAATCAGAGGTAAGGGATGAGCATCCTCGCGAGTAACGGCGTTAAGTTGCCTGTAATCTACGCAGAATCGAAATGTCGCATCTTTCTTCTGTACAAGGCAAATTGGTGATGACCAAGGGCTCTTACAAGGTTCGATTATATCATTTTCCAACATGGTCTTAATTTCTTGATCAATAATCTCTTGTTTCGCTGGAGAAACTTGATAATATCTCTGCTTAATAGGTCTGGTTCCGGGAATAAGTTCTATTTCATGTTGTACCAGATGAGTGCGGCCTATGGTAGTACCCATTAATTGTTTTCTCTCACTAATTAATTTATCCAGAGCTTCTTTCTGTATATTATTTAAGGATGAACCACTCTGTATATTGTTCACATTGACCACTGGTGAATGTTCAGAGAAATGTCAAAATTTTTGTCTAAAATCAGGAACAATATCCATTGCTATCCAAAAGTCTACTCCAAGAATAAGTTGATGCGGTACTTGGGGAACAACCAGGATGTCTATTAACCGAATTTTATTCTCCAAACCGATAGGTGCAGAAACATAGCCGATACTCATACAAGTTTCACCATTAGCCACAGTACATTCAATCTGATGAGGTGTTAAAGTTAAGCCAATACGCTTCAGAATGTCATAACCAGCAGCTCCTACAAGAGTTCTCGAAGAACCAGAATCCAATAAGCCAACAAAAGGATAACCCAAAATAAAAACTTCCAAATAAGGTCGTTGATCTCCAGTCACATGAGTGAAAACATAATCGAGAAAAATTTTCTTCCTAAGTTCATCTTCATTAACAGGGTTGGCCGGCACACTAACCTCAGGAGGAATCCGTCGACCTATTGATGCCTCCTCGGGTCGTTTCCCGAACGTGTACATCTTGGACATCTCCTCACGGTAACATCTGACTCACCACATCTATAGCAAAACATAGTACGTGCAGCAGAACAAGTTCGGTAACTATGGCCAGCTTGCCTACAATTGTAACAAATAAAACTGCTACTACGATTATCCTGAACGGTATTAACTGCAGCAGAGTACGGTTAGAAGTACTAACGAATGCAAAATCAGGCTCTACACAAGAATTGGACTTCCTAGAAGGTGGACGATAACTATCTACTCGATGTTTCCTTTTCTTCAACTTGATACATTCATCTTCTAATTCAGCCAAGGTGTCGACATCAGGTAGCTGTGTGGTGTAAAAGGGAGCGAGATTCTTAGAGATAATCCTCAACTGTATATCTTCTGCGACTGAACCATAACGACGAAACAAAGATAACATACAAGAGAAATATTCAATAAAGGTTTCAGAAGGATCTTGTGTACGCCCTAAAATTTCTTCAAAAAGACGATCAGGTAATTGATAATGTTTAATCAATACTTGACGTAACTGTTGCCACGTAGACACACGGTCTTTAATTGAACGATACCAGAATAGTGCTTTACCCTCAAAAAGATCAACTGCAGACTCCATTAACTGCTGTTCGCTAACGTTACGAGCTACTCTCAGTTCTTCCGCCCTTTCTAAAAAATTATGGACAGACATACCTTTAGGATCACCAGTAAATTTCAAATTCCACTTCTGGACAGGTTGAGTGAAAGACGAGAAAGTGCTAGGTAAATTAGCCAAATGAAAAACAGGTAAAGACGTACCCATAACGACGTCATCGTTACTAACTTCAGCTTCTTCGGTAAACAGCGACTCTAATCCTACAACATCACTCGATGGCTTAAATTATAAAATGTATCTAAAACTTCCAAAACTTTCCCTAATAATTCTGAACGTTCTTTCTTTTGTTCTTCAGACAAAGAGGTAACAGGAATTTGATCTAGTCTATGAAGAACATGATGCAATCTACTTCTTAAAACTTCTGGACTTTGTTTAAAAGTGCCTAACGTATATTTATTGACTAACCCCTGTAATTCTTGATATTTACTACTTATTATCTTTATTTCCGTAACTATATTCAAATTATATTCAGGATAACTAATAGAAGTATTCGCATTTTCTAATCTTGACAAAGGTCTTAAACAACTACGTAATTTCTCTACTGTTTTTGTTTCACTACAAACGACTCCTCGTACAGTTAGCTCAAAAACCAATTCATCTTTCTTCAGTCGGTTAATATCCATTTTAAGTGAAGCCATGTTTTATTCTTAAAATTTAACTCAAAATTTAACTACAAAAACTGCAGATTACCCTGTACATAAAGAACAAATTTTTATACTACGATACACCAATCTGACGACTTCTACTCAAATTAACCTAAAATATTACCAGTAAATGTAAAATACCAAACACGACTAATTAAATTAACCTACAATATTACTAGTAAATGTAAATCACAAATTACGACTACTTAAATTGACCTACTATATTACCGATAAATGTAAAGTACAAATCACGATTACTTAAACTGACCTACGATATTACCGATATATGTAAAGTACAAATCACCCCCAACGACAATAAGCGAAGCGAATTCAAAAAACCACCTAAACGAAAATCAAAATTCAAGTACTTACAATAACGACACAATAATATGAGAATACCAAAAATTCAGATCTAAATAAGCACCGCATGTAATAGCGAAACGTTTAAAGCATGCTAATAAATTCAGTAAAATTTCAAAAAAAAAATACTCTCAACTATATTGTTATATTGCACTAAGAAGGAAATATTCTCAATTTTACTTGGGCGCCATTGCTACCGTGATGCTTAAAAAAAGGAAGAGGTGGGAGAAAGGTGGAAGCGGTGGAAAACCCTTCTTCGGAAATCTCTGGGCAGCAGTGCACGGCAGCGAGATCTCGTCCCTGTGCAAACATTACCCGGCTAAGATTACTGTACAGGGTAGCCTTAGATCTTGATTATCAGGGCGTTTAAGGCGATAGTCTGCCAAATGCCCAGAAAAAGGTGTAACTACTACTACTATTACTGAATATACGAGCTGAGACCAGAAAAGTTAGTACGGACGAAAATAGTACCTTCCGTGCAATAAAACATGTGTAATCTACTCTAAAATACTATATTACTGCATTTATAAAAAATATAGCAAAGTACAGCAATTCACTGCTTACACGTTGAAATATGTAATATCCCTGCTTGTGGACGATTTTCTTATCTCACTGCATTTAACAAGACAGGTTACAGACCGCTATAGGTGAATTATGACACGATCAAGGTGACTGGCTAATGCTAAGGCACAAGGCCTGCCAGTAGAATGTACAGTCCGAGCGTAAAGAAAATTATAAGCTATAAACACTTTTACCCCTATTGTAGCTACAACATGGTTTACATATAGGCAAGGTTATGTGACTGTCACCTCTTATTCAAATGCAGATAAACACAGTACGCAGTTATAAAACACAGTGATACATACAGTAATAAAATACAGCAATATACAGGAGGTACGGTAGATCAAACGTTTAATTTAAATAAAAGGATATGCTTATCGTTTCGCCTGTACGTAGTGGGGCTCTTTCTCTGCGGAGACCTCTGTAAACGGCAGACGATGGTGGTACACGATGTCGAAGCAGGACGACCTTGATGGGGAACGAAGAAACTCCAGGTAGGTATGCTACGATGCCTGACGGAGACGTGAGGGCGTAGAAGCACCTCAGCCAGACGAACCCACGGTGTTTCGTAGACGAATAGTTTCCCAAACGGAATTCTCCCGTAAAGAAAAACCCTGTAGAGGACAGAATGTTTTAGCCTACTACAGTACGAGTAAATAAAAGAAATCGACATGCACACTTACGAACATAAGATGGCTATTAAAAGACAATTACTTTATTTCTACGGGTTTCCTTCCTATAAATGACTTCACGGCAATGCGAGATGGGTCTTAATTTCCACACAAGGTTTCCA
Source organism: Anoplophora glabripennis (assembly GCF_000390285.2). Classification (NCBI taxonomy): domain Eukaryota; kingdom Metazoa; phylum Arthropoda; class Insecta; order Coleoptera; family Cerambycidae; genus Anoplophora; species Anoplophora glabripennis. The sequence goes on along the minus strand of NW_019418098.1, from coordinate 14,675 downwards.
CGAGGTAATTTCCCATGACATAACCACAAAACACGATGCTCAAAACTGTCTCTCACATCCAAACAAAACTCTCTTCAACATCTCAATATCACGGTAACAGTACTTCCAAATATTCCGAGAGTAATTTTACAGCCTGTGATATGAAATCCCACAATGGATGGTTATGGTTGGTTTATAAAAAAGTATTAGTCCTAACTTAGTCTCAGTCTTAGTATTAACCTTTACACTAATCTTAGTATTAGTCCTAAGAATAGGTACACGTTTATAAAAACAATGTGTGGTCCTAATTTTATTAAGATTAACCAATGAGCGATTCGACTACGCGCATGGCTAGTAATATCACAGCATAATACTTGTTTATTATTCTGTGGTAATGTTATTTTATTTGTTTTGTTGGTGAGTGAAAAGAAAAATATAACCTATTACCACATATCTAACCCATATGCGACACTCCTTTGATAAGGCACAGATGCCGCCGTTGACCTTGTCCATTTAAACTGGATGCTAAACGTTGCCAGATTGGACAATAAAAATTGATATCTGAAGAAAGTGTTGCCAATTCGAAATATTGAATGAACATGAACATAAAATGCTTACACCTACATTTATCACAATTTTCACTTAATTGATAAAGTGTCTGTCTAACTGGCATGATAAATTAGATAACTAATATATTAAAATAAAATTGCTAAGTGTTCATTAATTTTTTGTTGAAATAAAATACCTAATAACAAATTATACACATATTTAATTTTACATTTTTTATATTAGGAGTTTTACTAACATTTTTATTAATATATTTTATGTGGTAGTAAATTCGCAGAATTACAAGTTACTTTATTAAATAGTCCAAAGAAAAATTTGGACAGATATGTTGAACTGGAGGTACATCTTTACAAAAATTATAAATGGTGTTTTCTGGGTAGTTACAAATACAATTAGCAATCAAATTTGTAGTTATGTAAATTTGAAATCGTTATATCCATGCATTATTAATTCTGGGTGTCCACATTTTTCTATCGACATCTAAAAGAACAATTTATATTATAAAAATTTAATATTTAAACAATTTTTATAAGCAATTTAAGATTACCTATATAAAAACTAATAATCATACAATTGTTCTTCTTAATGTATATTTTTATTTTTTTTCTTGCATTTCCGATACTGATTTAACCATTCTTTGTAACTGCAAATAATTGTTAATGAAAACGCCAAAGTTTTAAAAATATAAATCCATTGTAAACCACTTTTTAAAACACTTCAATACAGCTAACGGCAACAATGTTTACAAAATGCCCAAAATGGCTATTATATGATTTATACGTAACGTCACTAACATAAACCATACGGAGATAAAACATGTACGGAAGTATTCGGGCTTCATCAGTAATGTATTTAATTCGCAGATAAAAACCGTTCATACGTAGCATCATTTTATGGGCAAAATAATAAAATATTCTATTTTACTCTACAAAATTTATATATTCTTAAAGTTTTGTATTTCATATTTATTCTGTTTAATGCCGAAATAATAGTAAATCTGAAAATATCATCTTACTTTGTTACACAGCTGATCTGTTGGGAAATACGCATGCGTTCAGTCCCTTTAACTTGGATGTATCTCCATTCGTGTTGCATAAAGTAGCTCTATCTCTCTAAGTGTCGCATATGGGTTAGATATGTGCTATTACTATGGTAATGGCGTAATGACGACCACCATAGACAAATACAGGAGACCACTATGCTACGAAATGCGATACTTGTGCATACGCACTTCTCAGATCTTAGTCTTAATCCTAGAAAAATTAAAAGATGCGAACTTTCAAGATCATGTCTTAAGACCTCCTTACGACTAGGGCAAGGTTAAGATTTTTATAAACGGATACATTACATTCTGTACATTTAACTTTTTAGGACTAATATTAAGGTTAAGTTACGGCTAAGTTAGGACTAATACTTTTTTATAAACCAACCATTAGAATAATCTCCAAAAATACCACAGGCAATAACAGACAGTCGACGGTGTCAAAATCGTGCATCGGTCGATAAGGTCGATATTGCAATCACCTTCCAGTCGAGCCGGTGACAGACTTGACAGTGCTACCAACTTGCGCGAAACAAAATTACTAAACCCACTGACATCACAGAGTACTCCAGATTATATTAAATCGAAATCGTTTAAAGCAAAATAAGACCGTAACAATCGATGATCTCGTCACTGGTTGAGATACCATTAATGAAGACCAATTTCTCGTCGATCAGTTAATATTACTTCTTAAAAAGGGAGGAAAATCTCCTCAAAAGAGTTGCGTAAGTGGACCAGTAATGAACCCACTATTCTCCAAGATGTTCCCAAGTCCGATTGTCATCAAAGCTCCTTGTTTTTTGACACACAAGAAGGATCGTCAATTAAAATTCTAGGCTTATATTAAGATGGGATCCTCATTTGGATTGTTTTTTTTTATGTCAAGCCTCTAGATAGGCCTTGCACAAAACTTATAATTTTATCAGAAATAGCCCATATATTTAATCCCACAGGATATCTCGCCCCATAAACGTTTTACTCTAAATATGCAATATTTATGGACTCTAGGTATTGACTGGGACCAACAGGTACCCACTGATATTTCAACACATTGGCTACAATATAAAAAAGTAACCAATTATTTCTTCTTTAAAGAATTATGTGCAACGGTTTTCCTGTCAAACATGATAGCATATATTCTGAATGTTTTCTCATGTAAATTAAAATTTTCTAATGCGTTTGCTTGGACTGATTCCATGGTCGCATGGATTCGCTCATCTCCACACCGATGGAAAACATTTGTCGCCAATAGAATAAGTCATATTCAAGATAAAGTCTCCCCAAGTAATTGGCATCATGTTTTGTTTAAAGAGAATTTTGCTGACTGTGCCTCTCGAGGCTTACTGCCATCAGAACTCATAATCCATTCTTTTTGGTGGGCGGGACCTTCTTGGTTGAACACTCCCCAAAATTCTTGGTCTGTATCAACTCCAGAAATGAAAACAGAATCTTCTACTTTTAACTCGGAGAAAATAAATCAGTATTCTCTATGTTTGCATCGTTAGATGCTCTAGATTATCTTCTCGAAAAATTATCCTCTCTCACTAAAATAAAACCTATTATGCTTTTTCTCATTTTATTCTACATCAAGCTCTTTTAATTATTATAAAACGTACTCAACATTTAGTATTTAAGAATGAAATTGCTGATCTTCAAAATAGTATAAGACTTTTAAATCCATTTATTGACACACACGGTCTTCTTAGGGTGGGCGGTCGCCTTACTTACTCTAGTCTGTCATATGATAAAATATACCCTCTTCTGTTACCTCGTAATGATCGCATGGCTCAACTTATAATTGAAGATATTCATAAGTAACCGTCCTTCAAACACTACAGTTTTTGTTCGTCCAGAATTTCTGGATTTTTTCTCCCCGACGAGCCATTCGTCAAGTTCTCTCTCGTTGTTTTAAATGCTTTCGATTGAAACCTGTTAATTTTCAGCCTCCTATGGGTAACTTACCTTCCACACGTATAAACCAAGTCAAACCATTTTCCTGTGTTGGAGTAAACTAGAGGAATAAAATCGCAAAAGGCATATATGTGTTTATTCATATGTTTTGCCACTAAAGCAATCCATTTGGAACTGGCTTCTGATTTATCTGCTGAAGCCTTTCTTGCTGCTCTTAGGCATTTTATTGGTCGTAGAGGTCGATGTACTCTCATTCACAGCGACTGCAGAATCAATCTTTGTGGCGCGTACAGAGTATTGCAAGAATACATGCAAAAGGCAACTGAACAAGAAAACATTAAGTGGTAGTAGATAGGTTATGTTCATACGACGCCAAAATCCCATGTATTTTCTTATGAAGGTTCAGATTGCAAATTTTTGGGGGACTTTACCCCCTCCACTCCACTTTTAGACCACGCCCATCGACCAATCAGAGCGTAGCATTCAAATTGGCCACGTCTCTCGACCAATCATATCGCGGCAAATTGGCGGTAAATTTAAAATCGAGTAACGATAGGTTGTTTGATCAATGAGAGTGCGGTAATAAAATTGGCGGTAAGTTCAAATTTCTAGATTTAAACGTTTGTGCAATAGAGATCGGAGTGAAGGAGAGAGGTGGGCTGCAATTGACGGTAAATTTAAAGTTGGTTTCGAATTTTATTTAAATTTAAAAAGTCTTGCTCTGAGATTCGAACCCCGAACCTTTGGATTGCAAAGCGAGCACATTACCTCTAGACCACCGTAGTAGCATTTAACAACGGGAATAATGTGGTTGATATATTGATGTTAAATAATATTTCGGGTATTAGCATAAAATTTACGGTTGGGTAGCGCTTAAAATCTGAGGATAAAAAAATTAATTACTAGAAGAATTCCATGCTATTTAGGAAATGAGTTAATATAAACAAATATAAAATATGTTTAACATTAGCGCTACTGTTTGAAATAAATAGCTGTGTCACTGACGCCAGCTAACGTAAAAGCATCAGCCACGTATACAAAATCCAGGCGACAGACATGCGCATATATATACATCTACCGGATGTTTTGTTTTTTAAATAACACATCTCTTGTAACTTATATACGAGTTGTCTGATTGATGTTAAATTTTATATTCAAAGAGAAAACGGGAGAATGGAATTGTTTATTAGATTGTTACTGAATGGTAAATTCGACCCTTCATATATATCTTAGTTATAGGAGTAAAGACCATTACATATATTTTTTTGATAAAAATACACTATAAATATGGAGAAGAAATGCTGTGAGATGGAATATCTATACTATCTATACTAATATTATAAAGGGGAAAGATTTGTATTTTTGTATCTAAGTATGTTTGTTACGAATAAACTCAAAAACTACTGGACGGATTTCGATAATTCTTTCACCATTAGAATGCTACATTATCCCTGAGTAACATAGGCTATATTTTTTATATCCCAAAATGTTTAAAATAAATGTCCACCCGTGCGAAGCCGGGACGGGCCGCTAGTCAGTTATAAAGTAAAAAGTGGCTATTATATTTTTTTGCGTTTTAAAAATTGGGTCAATTTTTTTACAAAAGTTTAACACGAAAACGGAGCATTGTCTTAAAATCACTGTCTGTTAAATTTATTGTACATACTTAATTAACACACTGTATAACATTATCTATTTAATTACTTGAAGAATTCTATGCTATTTAGGAAATGAGTTTAATAGAAACTGTTGTTATTATTATCTCAATACTGTCGTGTCATCTGTATATATATCTTAAATTCGTATTAAAGCCCATGTGACCAACGCTAACTACTTATTCTTTTAAATATCAAATTGTATTGAAAAGGCAAAAGTTCAGCCTAGGTCTGGGAGAGGACGCATTAAGGAACAAACCAACAGATATAAAAACCTTTTAAAATCTAAGAGTTGTCATATCGCTTCTTTAAGAACATCCTGTAAACTGCTGCTGCTGCTGCTTCTGAAGTGACCTGAGGAATGTAGGTACCTAGAGGAGAAGAATGGAATGAGAAAGAAAATCTCAGTATGTGTACACCGTTTATTAAGACTGCTTCTTAAAGCTGTTAAAAATTCAGATTCAATAGGTACTAGTTTAATATTAGAACGAGAGAGAGAGAGATATATCAAATGGTATTGTTACCTTTATACATGTGTCATCACAAAGCACGACAACAGCCGGGGTTCATTCGCCAGAAATTGAGAGGGTAGGTATATGAAACAAATATCAAAAATTCAAACACAGCTCCGTTCAGGTCTCTTGAACGAAAAAACATTCGCATTGGCACAAGATATCTTATATTTCGCTAACGGTTTGAAACAAATAGCTGTGTCACTGCACTGAGAGAATTTCTTTGTAACGGTTAGTAAAAATCCATTAACCGTAGCAAAATATCTGCATTAAATAGGCGCCAAGTGAGTTGCTTTCCTGCCACAAGCAAAACTGCTTTGCTGGAAGGAACTCACTTGCAGTAAGTAGACAGTTTTGCTATAATCTCATTGCTACCTCAAGTAAGTCAACTCATTAACCACAAACGACTCAACTTATTAACCCCAAACGAGTGAACTCATTAACCCCAAGCGAGTCCTCATTAATCCTAAGCGAGTCGACTCATTAAGCCCAAGCGAGTGAACTCCGTATTTACTATTTTTCGGTGTTGTTGGCTCTCCTCACTCTTTCGTGCACCATGCAATGCAACTTAAATGTTGTACATATTTTCAAACAAGCATAAAATGAAAATCCCCATTCGAGAAGTAAGAGTTTGTATCCAGCCTGCATTGTGTGCATGTAATCACGCATGCATATAAGTATTATTGCATACCTACGCAAATACCCTAATTGAAAACTTTCTGTCGGTTGTTAGACAACTGAAAACTGACTCAACACTCGATCACAAAACATCTATTTATTATAAAGGACCCATCGACTAACGATTGACGAACGTATATCCAGTGCTTACGTGTTACAGCAAAATGGCGATACCTCTAACTTCTCTATGGACGAAACCATGGTCAGTATAAGGCACGCGTAATCGCGCATGCGCACTGAGCCGAATTCCGGTTTATTCTGGAAATTATTAAGTGAGGCCTCAGTTACAGTAAGTGAGCCCTAATTTGCTACAAATAAGGACTGACTAACCCCAATTGGATCAATTCTAAAAAAGTACATTCACTTACCCGAGCAAAGCAACTCACTTGGGACAGATAGACAGTCGACTAAAATAAAATTTCAACTGAACTAGCATATAGCCACAAGACTTTTCTCTGTTGTGGTAGCAAACACGTTTCAGCAAAACGTATTTACTTGTGGCAGCATGAATTTTTTTCTGTGAGAGCAAAAATTTTACCTACTGTAGCTAAAATATCTTAGCAAAGCCCCTCACTTGGTGGATTTCTTTCAGTGTGACATAAAAGCATCAGCCACGTATACAAAATCCAGGCGACAGACATGCGCATATTTGTACATCTACTGGATGTTTTTTTTAAATAACACAACTCTTGTAACTTATATACAAGTTGTCTGATTGAGAGAAAATGGGGGAATTGAATTGTTAGATTGTTACTGAATGGTAAATTCGATCCCTTCATATATACCTTAGTTATGGGAGTACGTGTAAAGACCATTATATATATTTTTTTTATAAAAATACATATGGAAAAGAAATGCCGTCGGATGGAATATCAGTTACTTATAATGTAAAAAGTGGCTATTATATTTGTTGCATAAATTGTTAGGTAAAGGGTGAGATGTAGAATATTTTTTCATTGCTGATATTTTCTCTTAAACATAGTATAAGTAAAACCTTAAGATCACTATGCTTTAGACTAAAATTGAAGCAAAAATAATAATAAATCCAGATATTTAGTTTTTATTTCAACTTCAGATCTACATCTATGTCATATGAGTAAAATGACAAAATAGAACAAGTTAAATCACTAATTTAATTAATGATGCAGTTATGAAGGATTTTGATTATTTTTCAAAAAGTTGTAGGAAAAGATAAAGTTATTGTACCGCTTTTTATATAAACATTATTTTGAACGAAAATAATTCATTTACATAAGATTTGCCGTTTTACTACAAATTGATGGTTTTGTAAAAGTCGAAATGTTTGTTATGTTGTATATATATATATATATATATATATATCGGGCGTTTCACGTCAACGGGCACAGTGGGCTGCCCAGAATAAAAATGCATCAATATTTCGTATTTAAAAACTCTATCGAATGCCGTCTGGTGATTTTAAAAAAACATCATGGCGGTTCCAATATGGCGTCCGCAATCATGGAAAATTCTGTTTAATGAGCATTATTGATAGATAAGAAACATAAAATATACTGTATTGTAGACTGAATCACCATATCTATATGTTTTTGGGGTTACTGATTTCGAATTCAATATTCGTTAAACCCCATCTGGTCACTGTTCGTCCCTAACCTTAAAAATACTTCAAATCGTTGAAATAAAGCGTTTCTACTATGAGTAACCAAAGTCTAACCACCACAATTTATGTTTTCGGGATCGCTGAAACCAATTCTGATATCAATATAACTTCAACTAGTCAGAGTTTGTACCTAACCTCAAAAAAGTAGCAGTTCTAAAAAGGATTTGTTCTTTTTATATGGAACATACCTTTCATCATATCACATGCTCGTTTGGAAAAAAACATAAAAATATGGTGGTCGCACTTTATAACTATTATAGCTTTTGAGGTTAGGTACGACTAATGACTAGTTGGGTTCAAACGGATGTAGGAATTCGATTCAGTGACCCCAAAAATATAAAGATATGTTGGTTACACTTCATTCCTAAAAGTGGAAGTGTAATCTTAGCAGTTTGCGCTACTTTTTTGAGGTTAGGTACGAACTCTGACTAGTTGAAGTTAAATTGATATCAGAATTGGTTTCAGCGATCCCGAAAACATATAGTGTGGTGGTTAGACTGTGGTTACTCATAGTAGAAACGCTTTATTTCAACTATTTGAAGTATTTTTAAGGTTAGGGACGAACAGTGACCAGATGGGGTTTAACGAATATTTAATTCGAAATCAGCAACCCCAAAAACGGATAGATGTGGTGATTCAGTCTACAAAACAGTGTTTTTATGTTTCTTATCTATCAATAATGCTCATTAAACAGAATTATCCATGATTGCGGACGCCATATTGGAACCGCCATGATGTTTTTTTAATATCTCCAGACGGTATTCGATAGAGTTTTTAAATACGAAGCTTTTGACACGTCGAACGTCAATATTGATGCATTTTTATTCTGGGCACCCCACTGTGCCCGTTGACGTGAAACGCCATATATATATATAGTATTTATACAGGGTGTAACCAAAATGTTTGTCCAAACTTGAATAACAGATTCTATTTCACAAATTCCTGGTGCAAAATGACATTCGAGCTGAACTTGGTAAATATAAAGATCACATTATGAACTGAGATCACGTGAGCAACCATTGAAATTGATGTTTAGAATATGGACAAAAATAAAAAATTTGTTTAATGCATGCGCAGAACATACTTGTAATTAGTGCCTTAGTTTCTTCAAAATCGCAATGTTAGCATAAATCATGATAAGAGAGGTCAATGAACTCCAAACAGCATTACATCATTCTAATACGGTATTGCATCATTCGATTTAGGTTCGATCAGCACCACATTGAAATTGATGGGGGATTTAAAATATATGTAATATTAAAAAAATGGCTGCATAGTAGATCTCGGGATGATGGGGATTGGCGGTAAATTCAAAAACTGAAATAATAGAAATAATATATATGTGACAAAATATATGTGTAAAACGTGTAATTAATTACTTTAAAATCAGTAAGTCAACACAAATCATACTTATAAGGAAGGTCAATGAACTCCAAACAGTATTACATCATTCTTATTCGGAATTGCATCAATATCAGCATATGAGTGGAATTAGCGGGAAATTCAAATCAAAATTTAGAAGTATTATCTTATGATTTTCATAATTATTTCGATGGCTATCATGATATGAAAAAATTCAACATGATTATCGATCTACGTAATAATAAACTGATAGAACAAAATTCCCGGCTTCATTATCGTGTTGGTGCTTGACCTTGAATTCGTTTACGAAATTCAATTATTTTACCGCATTTCATGTAGAATTCCTGAGATACCCAGCAAGCAATATCCAGGAACAACTCTTCTCGCACATACGTCCCAGAAATAATCGTATTGTATACGGGGTTCTTATTACCTGTTGCTGTTTGTAAGGGATAATAGTCCCCAGCACTTTCTGATGCATAATATCGCATAAGTTCTTTCGATCTTTTATTACGTAGCCAATATGGCGCTGCTAGTAGATGGCGCGGGTATTGTCTATCTAATAAAAAATTTAATTACTAGAAGAATTCTATGCTATTTAGGAAATTAGTTTAATAGAATTGGCGGTAAATTCAAAATTATTTGTTAACAAAAGAAATAAAATATATGTAACATTAAAATTTAAATGCTTGCCTAGTAGATCTCGGCATGAGGGGATTGGCGGTAAATTCAAAAACTAAAATAATAGAAATAAGATATATGTGAGAAAATATATGTGCAGAACATGTAATTAATTACTTTAAAATCAATAAGTCAACACAAATCATACCTATAAGGAAGATCAATGAACTCCAAACAGCATTACATCGTTCTTATTCGGAATTGCATCAATATCAGCATATGATTGGAATTAGTGTAAAATTTAAAACTAAAGATGAATAATGGAAATAGCATATGTATTGAAATTATAACGCATGCGTATAAGCATTTGATTAGACGGGGCTGGCGGTAAGTTCAAAATTATAAATTAACAGAAAATATAATAATAAAATTAATATGTCTCAGTAAGAAGTGTAATTAGATACCTAATAGTTTAATCCAGGTTTAAGCATGCAAGAAGAAATTAGGACATTATTTTATATTAAAAGTACATACAGGGAATTTTGTTTAAACCGTGATTATCGAGAGGTGAAAGGAATAGAATTTTGGAGATGGAAGTGATAAATTCTTATCACTGTAATGTATTTCATTTATTTCAAAAGGTAATAACGGCGAGTGCTCTAATGATTTTGTGCAATATGTCTGTTCCAGTTAAATACAAATGTATCAAATGTGTTGGTGAAACGAAACTACCGAACTCAGAATATCTTCTCATCAGGTATTGCATCATTCGATTGAGGTCACGTGATCGGCCGTTGATATTGAGGTTCAAATTTAAATATGAACAAAAATAAAATATGTTTAATATATGCGCAGAACATACTTGTAATTTAATAACTTAATTCCATTAAACTTACCACGTTGGCATAAACTGTAATCTGATATCTACAAGAGAGTAAAAGAGGTCAATGAACTCCAAACCGTATTACATCAATCCCATCAGGTATTGCCTCATTCGATTGAGGTCACGTGATCAACCGTTGATATTGAGATTCAACGTTAAATATGAACAAAAATAAAATATGTTTAATACAAGCGCAGAACATACTTGTAATTAGTATCTTATTTCCATTAAAATTCCCCCCAAGTCAGCAAAAATTGTAACCTAATAGAAACAAGAAATATATACTTATTATTTTATTTTTATAGCTTACAATACAGAGTTAAATTGCTACAATGGCATCAAGTTCTTTTTAACAGAAAGTACAAAATTTTATATGCATTCCACAAATCCAACAGACTTCCAAGTGACCGCAAGGTAGAAAAATTACGTTTCGTTCTCGCCTTCAACATATTCGGCAAACCTTTTCAGGCTGTCCCCAACATTCGTCCTCAGGAATGGAATTTCACATTACTTCGATTGGCCTGCTACCAGGCATTACACTCTTTAAAAGCACTTATTGCTACACATGATTATGATATACTGAAGAATAATCGAACATCTAATGATTAAATTTACAAAACAAAAGTTGTGTTGTCTTGAATATTCATCTTTTGAAACTGTTTAGTCACTTTGTTATCAATAATCTGCTGATGTTTGGTTTCCCTGTGAGCGATTAAGTTGTACTGTCTTGTAAATTTCTTTCCACATGTGTCGCAGGGAAATGTGATAGATTTATGCTTGTTAGCGTGACGACTAAGTCCACTTTTATATGCAAACCCCTTGGAGCAAATGTCGCACGTATACATATTTACTCTTTGAGTAGCAGCTGTATAATGAATATGTACTCGCGGATTATACCCTTAAATACCCTTTTTGTGATCCTTTTTTTTATGTGATTATCCAGTTTTATGTGACGATTGCAATTAAACATCCTTCGAAAAATGAATTCCGATTGCGTGATTGATATTCAGTCCTTCAAGATTAGTAGCAACGTAAGATCATCACGTAAAACTGGATAATCATCACGTAAAGACTGGATAATCGTCATGTAAAACTGAATAATCATCACGTAAAAACTGGATATTCGTCACGTAAAAACTGAATAACCATGACGTAAGACTGGATAATCATCACGTAAAACTGGATAATCATCACGTAAAAACTGGATAATCGTCACGTAAAACTGGATAATCATCACGTAAAGACTGGATATTCGTCACGTAAAAATGGATAATCATCACGTAAAGTCTGGATAATCGTTACGTAAAACTGGATAATCATCACATAAAGGCTGTAAAAAACAGATCTGTAGCAGTAAAAAACAAGTTACAGGCTGTAAAAAGCAGGTCTGTAGCAGTAAAAAACAGGTTACAGGCAGTAGCAGTAAAAAACAGGTGGCAGGCTGTAAAAAACAGGTTTGTAGCAGTAAAAAACAAGTTACAGGCTGTAAAAACAGGTCTGTAGCAGTAAAAAACAGGTTACACACAGTAGCAATCAAAAACAGGTTGCAGTCTGTGAAAAACAGGTCTGTAGCAATAAAAACAGGTTGCAGGCTGTAAAAAACAGGTCTATAGCAGTAAAAAAACAGGTTACAAGCTGAAAAAAAAAGGTTGCAGGCTGTAAGAAACAGGTCTGTAGCAGTAACTTACGTAATGGTTATCCAGTTTTACGTGACGATTATTCAGTTTTTACATGACGATTATCCAGTCTTTACGTGATGATTATCCAGTTTTACGTGACGATTATCCAGTTTTTACGTGATGATTATCCAGTTTTACGTGATGATTATCCAGACTTTAAGTGATGATTATCCAGTTTTACGTGACGAATATCAAGTCTTTACGTGATGAATATCCAGTTTTACGTGATGATTATCCAGTCTTACGTCATGGTTATCCAGTTTTTACGTGACGAATATCCAGTTTTTACGTGATGATTATCCAGTTTTACGTGATGATTATCCAGACTTTGCGTGATGATTATCCTGAAGGACTGAATATCAACCACGCAATCGGAATTCATTTTTCGAAGGATGTTTAATTGCAATCGTCACATAAAACTGGATAATCACATAAAAAAAAGGATCGCAAAAAGGGTATTTAAGGGTATAATCCGCGAGTACATATTCATTATACAGCTGCTACTCAAAGAGTAAATATGTATACGTGCGACATTTGCTCCAAGGGGTTTGCATATAGAAGTGGACTTAGTCGTCACGCTAACAAGCATAAATCTATCACATTTCCCTGCGACACATGTGGAAAGAAATTTACAAGACAGTACAACTTAATCGCTCACAGGGAAACCAAACATCAGCAGATTATTGATAACAGCGAGCTAACCGCCCACGACATGAACAGTACCTGTAATAGAATATATATATACAGACCCCTCGACTGCTATGATAATGAAACGTTAAACATGGATAATGATGAACAATTAGAAACAGATTGTGAGAGCAGTGTAGATATTCTAGAAAGAGTGGAGATGATCCCGACAAACTCGTAAATGATTGACGCTATTATATCGAAGAGTGTCGTTTGACTAAAGAACATCACCTCGGTAGTGGCATTATCAACAAGCTACATAATATCGGAATAATTCAGTAACTTACCAATCATCTCCAACTCATCATCTTCATGTGTCTTTAGATGGCCGATCTGTGTACAGAATTATAATCGTCTACCATGAACGATTTATGTTTATGCTGGATACTACCTTCTCAGGGTTCAGAATGGCTCTATTAACTAGCATTGATGCTTCATTCTTACAGTAAAAATCAGTCTATTATGACGAAAGCATAAAATCGTCTACCGTGGACGTAAGATTGGACATTTGAAAGAGCACAAGGTTTTCCTGATAATACCAGCGCCTTGTATAATCTTACACGAACACCTCCCACATAAAGAAATCGTAAAGAATTTAGCTTAAAAAATAATATGTAATATAATAATATCATACGAATCCAAATAAAACATTCAGATGCAGCAGGAGGAACTGCGAGGATCTTTTCCTTAGGATATACAACCTATTGCAGCAATGAAGAAGAAAACAGTTACTTTCAACGAATCAAAAAATAAAGTGTATCTAATGAATACGTGGACTTTTGCATCTACTGCAGCTCGGCGTAGATACTGGGAATCTTTCGCTGTGGACAGACTTAGATTTAAAAGGAGAATTGAAACAACTTCCAAAATTCTCGAGCTGTTATTAGATAAACACCTTGAAAAAATTCGCCAATTAAAATCCGAAATAACACACTACGATAGTCAGTGTTTAGTGATTAAACAGTTTCAAAAGATGAATATTCAAGACAAGTGGGATGACGTATTTACGAATCCTCATCCATTTTCTGCAACGAAGGATGGACCTACATCTACAAGAATTGTACCAATTATGTTATAATACATTTATTATATTTTAATATACTTAATATATGTTTACTTATCCTTGTTTGTTATATTTCCTTCCTCCCTCTACTTTTCAGGTATAAGAAAAGCCAATTATATGGCTTTAAATTATTATGTAGCCCATTCGTTTATAGGCAGTGGTCTGTTGCTTAACAACGATGGCCGTTTTAGGTTTCGTTTTCATAATTTTAACTGCAGTACTACAAATTGTGTTATATGTACATGATATACACAACGTAGAAGAAATGTATGTGTGCTACTGAAATGCCAGCGAAAGTGATACGTGTCCGCATACGTTAACTCAGATGAGGCATACTATAGTTAATGGAGGAAAGTTGAGATCATCATCATCATCATCATCATCATCATCATCATCA
>NW_019418097.1:20211-21956 GCF_000390285.2 Anoplophora glabripennis | reverse complement strand
CAACGTGACAAAACGACAATTCTAATTTACTAATTGACGTGTTTCAGCATTTTTGTGAAAACTCAACACAAAATGAAATATGAATTTTTTGTGTTACTTCTGGGACGCACTGTATGAACAAATTCCAACCCATTCAGAAATTAAAGATTCATAATAAAATACAACAAGTTATTATAGACGAAATGTCGCAAAACGAAACTGTGAGACCTGCTGCATCTGAAAACCAACCAACACTACCACACCACTCATCACATCCAGTGGATCAATCATTCCCACTCTCATCGTTTTCTCATTTTCAATACTAAATATATTATGTTCTGATCATTTTTAGGAATTTATTATGTTTGATTTTTTAAATAAATAGGTATGTAAAAATGTATGTTTCCTTTTCTTACCTTACAGTAACGACAAGTAGCTCTGCAGGTGAAATGTAGCGTTTTTGTACAAAATTTGTTACTGTTTTCTCCAAGTGAGGACCAATCTTTTCCAGTAAGTAATCAAAAGTTTTTTGTTTAATCGGCCAAAATGATATGGCATGTCCAATAACGAAAACAAACGAACTGCTCGAACTGCTCTTGTTGGAGCCATTTTATAAACTGAAAATATATTGTGCTGTCGAATATTCGACGCGTCGCAGACGCGGCTGCAACGCTCCCACTCTGAAATACCATCGCGCCGCTCGTCGCAACGCTAACGCGACGCGACGCTCGTCGCTCCCACTCTGAACAGTCCTTAAGGAGGTTCGATTTCAAAAGAAAAATGGTAAGAATGTTTTCAAAGCAATTGAAATCTGTTAATAAATATGCAAACTGACTTGTGTAAAAATATCAGATCGATTGACAACGTAGTTTTTTTGAAAAATGATTTTAAAAATTATGCTCTTTTACACAGGCTCTTATGGGAGTTGGGAAAAAACTTTAATCAAACGTGAATATTGCTCTTAAAAATGGTTAGGATCGGAAAAATAAAATTGTAATTAAAGAATTAAATATTACTAAACATTTTAAAACAATAAAAATATGCACTTACAATGTAATTATTGAGATAATGGAATGAATAGATAACGTTTTGACAAATTTGAATAAACATCTGATCCAATCAAAGGAAATATGGCAACACTGTACGCTGTATTTAATGCTTCGACTGATGCGTTATATGTATTTGAATAGCTCGATTATAGATTATAAAATTATTCCAGTCGAAAATATATGTGGTAATAATTAATATTAAATAAATTTTTCGTGATCTACAGCAATATACTAGCAATTTGAAACAAAAATTGAAAGGATCTCTTTGCAAAACGAACAGTATAGATGTTACGTCATAATCTTCAATTTGACAAGTCGACATCTCACTATCATACACAAAACTTCTTGATAGTTATCATATGGATTCTCGGTTTGCACATTTTATTTTATTCTCATCAATCCATATTCTCTTTTACATTCATTTTATATTACTTTTTAGTCATTACTTTTCCTTTGTACCTTGGTTGTTCATTCATGTTTACGGAATTCGCGCAAAGTTGACAGTAATGACAGTTGACCCAACTTTTACCACCACGCCATGGCAATGTTGCCAGATTTCATCCATAATTTTACAAGCTCGTAATGAATAAATAGACGCTTTTATTCAAATAAAAAGTGAACTGACGTGTATTAAACACGAAAAAAATATGCAAGCTAATATGTGTTGTATAAATTTCATTCTAAATAGCATACTTAGTTCGCTGAAATTAATTTATG
>NW_019418097.1:4121-18630 GCF_000390285.2 Anoplophora glabripennis | reverse complement strand
TCAGGCACTGGTCACTAATTTTGAATTCGCACTTTATTCCCTTTTCGAAAATTCACTGTAGTCGAAGCACTTGATTGGTCACAAATCCTAACAGTTCGTTGTTGTACAAGTTTAATTTTCTTATGTTTGATCCCTGTTCGGACTAATTCGTTTTCTTACAACTTTTGACGAAATTATAACCTCACATCAGTTTGACATTTGAGATTTGCAAAGGTACAAATTTTAAAATAATTGAGTTGCCTTGATTTTACTTGTGATTTTCATTTGTTTTCTTTCAGATTACCACAGATGTTTATCGTTCAAAGATCATGAGCAAACTGGCTGTTTTCGTCCAAAACACATTTAATAAACCCGAAAACAAAAGAAGTTTGTTGTGGTTTTTACCTTATAGTAACGACAAGTCGACTCTGCAGGTGAAATGTAGCGTTTTTGTACAAAGTTTGTTACTGTTTTCTCCAAGTGAGGACCAATCTTTTCCAGTAAGTAATCAACAAAAGTTCGGATGGACATTCTCAGGTAGTTCCAAAATCGGTCTGGATACATTCTCAATTTATAGTATAAATGGTGGAATTCACCAAACAAATGCCTTTCCCTATTTATGGGGTGAATTCCGACTTTTTTGTTTAATCGGATAAAATGATATGGCATGTCCAGTAACAAAAACAAACGAACTGCTCTTGTTGGAGCCATTTTATAAACTGAAAATATATTGTGTTGTTGAATACTCGACGCGTCGCAGACGCGGCTGCAACGTTCCCACTCTGAAATACCATCGCGCCGCTCGTCGCAACGCTAACACGACGCGACGCTCGTCGCTCCCACTCTGAACAGTCCTTAAGGCTCTCAGCTAAGAACTACCTGGAACAGCGATTTCACGGTCAATCGAATCGGCCTTTGGCACACATGTTGGTCATTGGATTGACCGACTTTCCTCAACATCCATCGCTTTTTGCAATAATAATGCACAATTTTCGAAAACTGATTTTTCCGCGTTTGACCTTTATTTGACAGTTAACAAATTGGTAAAATATAACTTTTGGTACCTTAAATTGTAGGTAATTTAATTGGCTACAATATAAAATGACTGATGATTTTCCGACAGATCGTCTAGGTTTTAATGGGCAGTAAAAAATGTGAAAAAACACGTAATTTTAAGACTTATTTGCAATTTGCCAACTTAGCGTCACTTCTTTCCGGTTACCTTTTTGATATTATTATTCTACATGCCCTTCCCCGTCATAAAGTGTAATAAAATGTCTACTAATATTTTTTACGTTCAAACTCTAATTCGATTGGAGTATATCGTCTAAAAATATACTGCTTTACAAAATACATATACTGATAGTTGCGTGTCACAAATTGTAAGTTGGACGTTAAAAAAATGATACTGTCAGTTTTTGACAATTTAAAAGCAATTAAAACGAATCTTAAATTTAAAAAATGGGAAAAGATTTGGGGGAAAGTGATTCAGACTAAAAATAGCAGAAACTTATTAGGAACTTACGGTCTAGCCTATACTGGACAGAATCCTTTGGAAGCGCCACTTGGGGTTGGCTACTCCATTTTTGCTCTCTACTTAGACGTTTTGCAGGAAAGCTGCCAATAAGGCTCAAGCTAAAGAAATAAACAAATTACAAACATTATCTCAATATTTATTAAGAACAGAAAAACATGAAGATATTATCTGAACTTTGTAGCAAAGTGTGAGTTAATTTTTTCTCTATTAATTTGGATATTTTGCCACTTCCGGAAAAAACAAATAAACCATTGAGTCAAAAGGATCGGTCAAGTGTTACTTCTATGAAACCAGTTTGGTTAAGTAAAAATAATAATTCTCGGCCAATTCTTTCAAGCTCGAGGGTTTGTTTGATAAATTTTTTACATATCCAAATAAACGGAACAATAATTTAAATCAGAAACAGCAAATTTTAGGCATTTCTAAAACAAAGTGGGAAAACTGATACCTCTTACACGTATAACATGTTACGAGCGGCATCTTTTTCGGATTCCCTCGAGTCGGCACCATAACATTCCGTAGTATAATTTTCAACTTTACAGGTAGTTTGAAAAACTAACGAAGATTCAGGGAATTGGGTATCGCAGTACGTAGGCCCATACAATAAGTGATACTTTTTAACAAAATTCATTAATTCTTCCTCGTGGTCGAGAGGAGGTATTGAAGTTTCCTTTTGAGTAGATGTAGATGATGGGATCAAAATATCCAAAGCCGCTCTAGACGCTTCTTCTTTAGCGCTCAATCTCGACGTTCCATAGACGATGGCTTCGACAGAGCATGCCTTCACTTGGCATCCATAAAACAGTCTAGGATTTCCTTCGAAGTATTTGAGAAGGTAAAATGGCGGACGTGAAGCTCTCTCCTGGGTGAGTTGTAATAAAACTAAATTGGGCGAATCGTTAGACATTACCACGCTTTTAAATCAACAATTACAACAAAACTCTCAGCGACGAAGCGAACAGTCGAGAATTGAACTGACTCGAACGCGAAACGGTATTTTGCATTTAGTTGTCAAGATAAAAAGATCAGTGACATTAAAACTATTCCGCGGCGGTTGTCACTGAAGCTGACTGTTTCGCCGCACAGTAGTACCAAACCTCGAAAAGTTGACCAAAAGTAAAAAGAAAATTCTATCTATGGACTTTATATTGTTGTTTACCAAAAAAAAATAATATTAAAAACATTGACATTCACATTCACAATAATTTATATTAGAAACTCATATTTAATATATTTACGTTGTAATATTTTACAGGTGTACTGCTAATTAAAATGTGCACATCACAAGTTACATCGGTCATTCAAGCTTTTTCATTTTGTTTAGGTATTCTGTTTATTTGTTAAATTAATTATTTAAATTACATTTTTCATAATCTCAAAAACAAAAACATACAATAAATATATGCATGTATATACTATTCTTGATACATAATATGTATAAACTCTTTTATTCAATCACGTGTCAGCTCATGCAGCCGTAGCTAGGCGCACCAAGTTAAAAGTGATTTTGAAATAATAATATATTATAAGATTATTGAAAGCAGACTGCAGAATTGTGCAGAATTATATACTTTTTGCATATGGTTTTCCAGAATTTTAATTAATTTTCATTTCATTTTTTCAATTTAATTATTACCGGTTTACAACTCTGTCGCACGTAGCTTACTTTCAATGTGAGTCATGCAGATGAATACAAAAGATGTGTTCCTTATACTTGTGTACTTTATCTCTATGATAACAAGGGTAAACAACTGTGAAAAAATAAAGTCTTACATAGATTTTTTTTCACTGTTGGCCAGCTTTTTTTTCGTACCACTGTGCGGCGAAACAGTCAGCTCCAGTGACAACCGCGGAATAGCGTAAGAGTTGCAGACAGTAAAATAGCAACACATCTCTAGTTTTAATGTCACTGATCTTTTTATCTTGACAACTAAATACAAAAAACCGTTTCGCGTTCGAGTAAGTTCAGTTCGCGACTGTTCGCTTCTACGCTGAGAGTTTTGTTGTCATTGTTTTGTTGTCAATTTAAAAGCGTGGTAATGTCTAACGATTCACCCAATTTAGTTTTACTACAACTCACCCAGGAGAGAGGTGCACGTCCACCATTTTATCTTCTCAAATGCCTTGAAGGAATTCCTAGATTCCTGTTTTACAGATGCCAAGTGAAGGCATGCTGTCAGAGCCATCGTCTATGGAACGTCGAGATTGAGCGCTAAAGAAGAAGCGTCTAGAGCGGCTTTGGAAATTNCAAATTACAAACATTATCTCAATATTTATTAAGAACAGAAAAACATGAAGACATTATCTGAACTTTGTAGCAAAGTATGAGTTAATTTTTTCTCTATTAATTTGTTTAAGTAAAAATAATAATTATCGGCCAATTCTTTTAAGCTCGAGGGTTTGTTTGATTAATTTTTTACATAACCAAATAAACGGAACAATAATTTAAATCACAAACAGCCAATTTTAGTCATTTCCAAAACAAAGTGGGAAAACTGATACCTCTTACACGTATAATATGTTACCAGCGGCATCTTTTTTGGATTCCCTCGAGTCGGCATCATAACCTTCCGTAGTATAATTTTCAACTTTGCAGGTAGTTTGAAACACTACCGACGATTCAGAGAATTGGGTATCGCAGTACGTAGGCCCATACAATAAGTGATACTTTTTAACAAAATTCTTTAATTCTTCCTCGTGGTCGAGAGGATGTATTGAAGTTTCCTTTTGAGTAGATGTAGATGGTGGGATCAAAAATTCCAAAGCCGCTCTAGCCGCTTCTTCTTTAGCGCTCAATTTCGACGTTTCATAGACGATGGCTTCGACAGACCATGCCTTCACTTGGCATCCGTAAAACAGTCTTCCTTCCAGAATTCCTTCGAAGTATTTGAGAAGGTAAAATGGTGAACGTGCAGCTCTCTCCTGGGTGAGTTGTCATAAAACTAAATTGGGCGAATCGTTAGACATTACCACGCTTTTAAATCAACAATTACAACAAAACTCTCAGCGACGAAGCGAACAGTCGAGAATTGAACTGACTCGAACGCGAAACGGTATTTTGCATTTAGTTGTCAAGATAAAAAGATCAGTGACATTAAAACTAGAGATGTGTTGCGATTTTGCTGTCTCCAACTCTGGCGATATTCCGCGGCGGTTGTCACTGAAGATGACTGTTTCCCCGCACAGTAGTACCAAACCTCGAAAAGTTGACCAAAAGTAAAAAGAAAATTCTATCTAGGGACTTTATATTCAGTTGTTTACAAAAAAAAAATATTTACGTTGCAATATTTTACAGGTGTACTGCTAATTAAAATGTGCACATCACAAGTTACATCGGTCATTCAAGTTTTTTTCATTTTGTTTAGGGATACTGTTTATTTGTTAAATTAATTATTTAAATTACATTTTTCATAATCTCAAAAACAAAAACATACAATAAATATATGCATGTATATACTATTCTTGATACATAATATGTATAAAACTAATATATCGAAATTTAATGTTACATATACAGAAAACGGCGTAAAACTCCTTTATTCTATCACGTGTCAGCGATGCAGCCGTAGCTAGGCGCACCAAGTTAAAAGTGATTTTGAAATAATAATATATTATAAGATTATTGAAAGCAGACTGCAGAATTGTGCAGAATTATATACTTTTTGCATATGGTTTTCCAGAATTTTAATTAATTTTCATTTCATTTTTTCAATTTAATTATTACCGGTTTACAACTCTGTCGCACGTAGCTTACTTTCAATGTGAGTCATGCAGATGAATACAAAAGATGTGTTCCTTATACTTGTGTACTTTATCTCTATGATAACAAGGGTAAACAACTGTGAAAAAATAAAGTCTTACATAGATTTTTTTTCACTGTTGGCCAGCTTTTTTTTCGTACCACTGTGCGGCGAAACAGTCAGCTCCAGTGACAACCGCGGAATAGCGTAAGAGTTGCAGACAGTAAAATCGCAACACATCTCTAGTTTTAATGTCACTTATCTTTTTATCTTGACAACTAAATACAAAAAACCGTTTCGCGTTCGAGTAAGTTCAGTTCGCGACTGTTCGCTTCTACGCTGAGAGTTTTGTTGTCATTGTTTTGTTGTCAATTTAAAAGCGTGGTAATGTCTAACGATTCACCCAATTTAGTTTTACTACAACTCACCCAGGAGAGAGGTGCACGTCCACCATTTTATCTTCTCAAATGCCTTGAAGGAATTCCTAGATTCCTGTTTTACAGATGCCAAGTGAAGGCATGCTCTGTCAGAGCCATCGTCTACGGAACGTCGAGATTGAGCGCTAAAGAAGAAGCGTCTAGAGCGGCTTTGGAAATTTTGATCTCACCATCTACATCTACTCAAGAGGAAACTTCAATACCTCCTCTCGACCGCGAGGAAGAATTAATGAATTTTGTTAAAAAGTATCACTTATTGTATGGGCCTACGTACTGCGATACCTAATTCCCTGAATCGTCGGTAGTTTTTCAAACTACCTGTAAAGTTGAAAATTATACTACAGAAGGTTATGGTGCCGACTCGAAGGAATCCAGAAAAGATGCCGCTCGTAACATGTTATACGTGTAAGAGGTATCAGTTTTCCCACTTTGTTTTGGAAATGCCTAAAATTTGCTGTTTGTGATTTAAATTATTGTTCCGTTTATTTGGTTATGTAAAAAATTAATCAAACAACCCGTCGAGTTGAAAAGAATTTACAGAGAATTATTATTTTTGCTTAACCAAACCGATTTCATGGAAATAACACTTGACCGATCCTTTTGCCACAAGGGTTTATTTGTTTCTTCCGCAAGTAGCAAAATATCCAGATTAATAAAGAAAAAAATTAACTAACACTTTGCTACAAAGTTCAGATAATGTCTTCATGCTTTTTTGTTTTCGATAAATGAGTAGATAATGTTTGTAATTTGTTTATTTCTTTAGTTTGAGCCTTATTGGCAGCATTCCTGCAAAACGTCCAACTAGAGAGCAAAAATGGAATAGTAGTCCCAACCCCAACTGGCGCTTCCAAAGGATATCTGTACAATACAGGCTAGACCGTAAATACCTAATAAGTTTCTGCTATTTTTTGTCTGAATCATTTTTCCTCAAATATTTTCCCATTTTTTAAATTTAAAATTCGTTTTAATTGCTTTTAAAATGTCAAAAACTGACGGTATCATTTTTTTAACGTCCAGCTTATAATTAGTGACACGCAGGTATCAGTATATGTATTTTGTAAAGCAGTATATTTTTAGACGATATACTCCATTCGAATTAGAGTTTGAACGTAAAAAAATATTAGTAGACTTTTTATTGCACTTTATGACGGGGAAGGGCATGTAGAATAATAATATCAAAAATGTAACCGGAAAGAAGTGATGTTAAGTTGGCAAATTTCAAATAAATTTTAAAATTACGTATTTTTTTCACTGCCCATGAAAATCTAGACGATCTGTCGGAAAATTATGCATTTTATGTTTTAGCCAATTAAATTACCTAGAATTTAAGGTACCAAAAGTTATATTTCAACAATTTGTTAACTGTGAAATAAAGATCAGACGCAGAAGAATCAGTTTTCGAAAATTGTGCATTATTATTGCAAAAAGCGATAGATGTTGAGGAAATTTATGGAAAAGACGGTCAATCCAATGACCAACATGTGTGCCAAAGGCCGATTCGATTGACCGTGAAATTGCTGCTCCAGGTAGTTCCCAGCTGAGAGCCTTGGCGGCGGCGTATACCACCGCACCGACAGCAGTGGTGTCGGTGTTGACGGGGTGTGTGCCGTTGGCGATCACGACGGGGGCCATGTATGAATGCGAGACTGTACGGAGGGCTGGTATTGAAAGAGTTGCTCCAGGTATTTGTTAATTTCGTTCGTTTTTGGTAACTAATTGTTTAATTACTAAACGTTAATTTTAGAAGTTAATATCGTTGATATAGGTTGTACCTACTTGAACCAAAGAAACGTATCTAAAAAGAAAAATTTCAAAAAGTTGAAATTATGTAATACTTTACAACTAACAAAGTGGACGTGCAAAACAACGTTATAAACAAATTATTCCAGGGTCAGGCATAAACTCCTCGAGGATTCGCTCTTTTGCATTAAATAGAGCTTATTTTACGGTAATTAAAAAAAGATAAATCACCTATACCTCTTTGTTTCCAAGTTAGCTTTTATATATAACGTTAATTGTTAATTAACTATTAGACGTACCGGACCGGGATTTTAGAGATAATTAAGGAAAGGGTTAAACTTTTCAAAAAGTGAAAATGTGTCAGCTTTCAAATGGCAATAATGCCTTTCCGATTAAATTTCAACGATAAGAAAAAGATCTACATTTTTCGACCCGAAAAAAAGAAGTCAGTTTCGGTAGATTTTTCGCATATTCCCAATTATTTTGCAAAACGCACATAATTTGCACAGGAAAGTACAACTGTTAGAAAAAATCTTAAGCTCAAGATGGATCACGTAAGTGCATTACTGTATGATTCATTGATACTTGAAAATAATATATTTTTTCGAAGAATTCAATTTTTGCAAAAACTATCAAATATTTTGCAATTTTACAAAAATGCACTTATTCTACTTGCCAAGGATTACATAAAGTGTCAATATGTATGAAAACTGGTATTCTGGCACTGTTTATGGGAACAGCCCTTCCGGATGGTTTGATATGAACCTTTTGGTTCTTTAAATGCCTCTTACCCCACATAACAGCAACCAGAGAACCAGAAACACGAGCAGTTGTAGTTGCCGATAACCTCGCTAGCCATTTTTCACCACAGGTTATTAAAGCAGCCCTAGAAAGTAATATATACATGTGCCCCTTTCCAGCCAACGCCACACATTTAATGCAGCCACTAGATGTGGCTGTATTTGCACCCTTTAAGAGGAAGTGGCGTGAAATATTAGAAAAATGGCGAAGGGAGAGCAGATATTCTGGGATTTTACCCAAAGAACACTTCCCCTCCTTACTTTCAATTATGTGGAACAAAATTTCAGACAACTGTAAACGCAAATTTAATATCTGGATTCAGAACGACATGAATATTAACGATGTGTTAAGAAAACTTCCTGAAGGATTGCCTGAAAATGTGGAAGAAACTGTCCGAGTGCTCGATTCAACGTTGGTGGAGTTTTTCAAAGAAATGAGGGGGAACAAGCGAAGATCAAAAAAAAAGGGGGGGGGAGGAAGAAGTTTGTAGCTGGAAAGCAGATTACTGTTGAAGACAAATCAATCCCAGTGAGGAAATCCAAAATGTAGCAGAATCTCAATCCCACGCAATAAAAAGCGACAAAGAATTGTCTTGTTTCTCTGAAAGCACTCCAGGGCCGTCGGGAATACCATCAAAAGTAGTTAGAGTTGTTTCAAAATCTTATGAGGTTTGACCTTCATATGCGCAGAAACATAATCCCGACCGTCGCCTAAATTATTCTACGTCCTAAAAACATTACATCTATTATTCACAGTCTATCTCGAGCTCTCGTAGCGTAAACAAGCCTTTGATGCGATTACAAAATTACAAATATCATAATAAAATGCCCTATTCTTTATTATTTTAATTTAAGCTATAAAAATATATATAACGAACGTTCGCCAGTTGACTTTACTGATGCACGAGTGCTTTAGTTCATTTCTGGTTTTGTAATGAGGCACGTGGTCTAATTATGAGTCAATGTTTTCACTACGTGCTTATTAGAAGAATTATGCGGATACGCTACGCCTTTCACGCATTTCGCGACTCATGAGATTTTGAAACTACTCTTCAAACAAAGCCAAGAAACCTAAATCGCGTCCTGTTAACATAACAAAAGCAAGTTTGAGAAGTAAAGACGGTTTAAACTCTAAATGTGCCATTTGCCTCATGCTTTTTAAAAGCTACGGAGCAAGGGATGACGTGAATGTGTGCAATGCAACAAGTGAATTTGCGGAATTTGCAATGCAGAAAACAACGATCCATTTTATGTGTGTCCAGCTTGCGAAGGCTCAGACGAAGATCAGCGCGATCCATTTTTCGATAACGGCGAGTATGATGAAACCTTTATCCCTGAAACTGAGATCCAAAAAGATCGAAAGGTAAAAAAGTTTAAATGTTAAACGTAGGTTAAGAAAGAAATGTTTTCTTAATTTTTTATCGTCGTAAGCTTTAATATCCTACCTTTAGCGGGAGTCTGTACATCTGGGGGGCTATCTACATCAGCGGGACCGTCCACAATGTGTACCTACTGCAATAAATATATACCCGCAAATGCTCTGATATCCCACACGAGATCTTTGGAGAACAGAACTAATGCGTGTGTAGATTTTTTACCGGGTATACAATTAATTCAAACTGCATTCAGAAACAGAATTGCTAGTTACAGAGTGTTCAGTGAGAGTGAGGGTACCGATTTTAATACATTTTTTATGTCGATAAGAAACAAAATAATTCGTTTGTTGGAAGAAGCATTGAAAGTCCATAGAATGTTGAAGCTGAACACCGAATTATTTGCGAGATACATAATCCAAACAGATGAATATCAAGAAAGTCAACAAATCGCTGATATTAAATCCTTTAATACATCCAATCAAGTTATTAGCGGTTCCACAAATTTAAGTGATATTCTTGATGCACTTGTAGATCAAATGGTTAATCAAACGACGGAATTTCAGGAGCGTCGCTCAGGTATGTTTGTTGTAGAACGTATTTTATATATTTTAATTAATAACTTTAATTTTTAGGTTGGGCACTTCAACATATGTATGTGGAAGTGAATGTAAATAAATTTGTTGCCTGTGGAGGTTCTTCTTACATTAAATTACCGAAATTTATTGAAGATAAAAAAGCTGTCATCAACGTTTATAACCGGGACCAGTGTTGTTTTCTATGGGCTCTACTGTCAGCATTATTTTCTGCAAGACAAAGAACAATGGACATTTCATCATACCCCCACTATTCCACCGTTTCAATGTTGAAGGTATAAATTTCCCTGTTGTTGCGAGATATTCCAAAATTTGAATTAAAAAGCATTTTTTGAATGAGGGACATAAAATTATTTTGAAAAATATTGACAATGATTTAGCCTTTGAAACTCCTGAAAAAACAGATTGGAATTCGTTTTTTTTTCAAACATTGTGCAAAACAAACATTTGTAGTCATAGTTTATATACAGTGCAACATAAATTATTCTCATATATTAAACGTCTATTAAAGGAATTAGTGAAACGATTACCTAACAGTTTAAAATTGTTTCAAAACATTTCTTTATTTTCTCCTGTGAATTGTTTGAGTCAGCACCGAAAGAAATTCATTGAGTTACCGTTTGTTAAACAGGGGGTCACAATATAGATATTCTCGAAAATCAGTACAACAATCAGTGCTATTGCAAGTGAAATGGTCTGAATATTTGGATGAAGAAACATTTAATGACGTCTATCTTTTTTGGCCGCAAGTATTAAAATACAAAGATGCAGGTGGTAACTTAGCATTCCAGGAGTTTGCTAAATTTGCTTTATGTGTATTGTCTTTACTATCATCCAATGCAGCAGTGGAACGAGTATTTAGCTTGATGAACTGTGTGAAACCTAAAATCCGTAATAAAATGCATGCCGAAATGTTAGTGGCAATTTTAAGAATAAGAATGTTTTCTGGAAACAGTCAGAAATGCTGTTTTAATTTCTGCCCTACTAAGGATATGTTAAAAAAATTTACTTCTGATATATACAAAAAAGTCGACACAGAGACTGTTGAGTGTGATGCAATGGCAAGGAAATAATTGAAACCTTAAGTGACTTCGAGCATCTAAGTACAGGGTGATTCACTATATTTTGACCCCCCTTTAACTTTTTTGTTTTAAGACATAAAAAATGTAAAATACGAAAGTTGCACGATTTTTATGAATTTTTCAAAAATGATAGTTGAAAAACAAATAAAGTCCAAACAAAATGGCCGCTATGTTAACTCTGTTAATTTAAATGGACCACCCTGTATATTTTTACATATTTGGATAGAACGTCGTGAGAGGCCATTATTTTCTTTATAAAAAAAATCTTTTCGTTTTTTAATAGTATCTCGTTATTGTTAGAAATGGACCAAACAAACCCCATATGACTATGATCTACAGGGAACGTTCTATCCAAATATGTAAAAATATACAGGGTGTTCCATTTATATTAACAAAGTTAACATCAGCGGCCATTTTTTTTGGACCTCAACTGTTTTTCAAGTCTCATTTTCGAAAAATTCATAAAAAATTGTGCAACTTTTGTATTGCATATTTTTTTTTATAATTCTTAAAACAAAAAAGTTAAAGGGGGTCAAAATATAGTGAACCACCCTGTACCATGTCTTAATTTATTAATATATATAGTAGAGTGTCTACATTTTTGTTATAGACCAGTGCTTAAGCCTTCAAAGATGGTAAATAGTGAAAAAATATTATAGTAGGATAAAACTCATTGGAAAAGGAAGAGACTATAACAGAAATGAAAAGAAAAATTATTTACGGGCGATCTGAGGTCGGGAAGGGGAAGGGGGGTGAGCTTTTAAGGGTAAAAAACGGTTTCCCTTGATTTCCAGAAAAACTACAAGTCTTNAAAAAAATCTTTTCGTTTTTTAATAGTATCTCGTTATTGTTAGAAATGGACCAAACAAACCCCATATGACTATGATCTACAGGGAACGTTCTATCCAAATATGTAAAAATATACAGGGTATTCCATTTAAATTAACAAAGTTAACATCAGCGGCCATTTTGTTTGGACCTCAACTGTTTTTCAAGTCTCATTTTCGAAAAATTCATAAAAAATTGTGCAACTTTTGTATTTCATATTTTTTTTTATAATTCTTAAAACAAAAAAGTTAAAGGAGGTCAAAATATAAAGAACCACCCTGTACCATGTCTTAATTTATTAATATATATAGTAGAGTGTCTACATTTTTGTTATAGACCAGTGCTTAAGCCTTCAAAAATGGTAAATAGTGAAAATATATTATAGTAGGATGAAACCCATTGGAAATGGAAGAGAATATAACAGAAATGAAAAGAAAAATAATTTACGGGCGATCTGAGGTCGGGAAGGGGATGAGCTTTTAAGGGTAAAAACGGTATCCCTTGATTTCCAGAAAAACTACAAGTCTTATGGAAAAAAGTTAAATGGCAAAGTTGTAGGTAATAAAAAGATCTACAACTTTTGTATTTACACTTTTTTCACATAACCTCAAAATTTATGTGAAAAATTCAAATAACCAAGTTTTCG
Source organism: Anoplophora glabripennis (assembly GCF_000390285.2). Lineage (NCBI taxonomy): Eukaryota > Metazoa > Arthropoda > Insecta > Coleoptera > Cerambycidae > Anoplophora > Anoplophora glabripennis. The sequence continues at coordinate 5,872 of NW_019418097.1, read as the reverse complement.
GTTTTTATTTTTATCTTTTACAAATAAATTTTTTTTCACGAAATTTGGTGAAAACTTACCCATTTGAAATATTTATTTTTTCACCTTATTTTTACTTAATATCGAAAAAGCACCCTAATTTTCAATCGAAAATTCTCACGTCAAAATATCTGTTTTTTTAAAACGTCGGTGGGCTTTTTCTTCGTTGAAATCTCTACTTTCTGATGGTGTAAAAAAATATACATTACTATGGTAAGTTTTCTCAGGAAATGCAAAGAAACGAACTAGAATCCGAAAATTTTTTTCTAATCATTATGTACAATTTTGGGGTATTTATTAAAATTTACACTTTAATTACTCGAAAAACGTAAGATTCCATGTTACATTGATAAACAAATAAATTACAAGGCGAAATATACTATTACAATTTATAATTAACAACCAAATAAGTTAATAAAGTTAATATTTAATAAGACATTCACAATATTTTGAGAAAGTTGTAGAATCTTCTTTCGTTTATTTGCATTTCCTAAGAAAACTTACCATAGTAATGTATATTTTTTTACACCATCAGAAAGTAGAGATTTCAACGAAGAAAAAGCCCACCGACGTGAATCGATTCCCACTAGAGATCCGCATAATTTATACGTATGATGCGGATGTTGCCCAACACTAGTTTTTAATATTATCAGTACATTATTTGTTATCAAAATTTTTAAGTAGTTTGCTACGCTTGGTTATACTTTTTTTTTTGTTTAAAAAACTATTTGTACAAAATATATACACATATATGAAAAAAAGAGAAAAGGGGAAAAATAATTAATTAAAAAAAAACGTAGAGGTAGTTTGGAAGCGTAAGTGCGTAACAAAGGTGCCGACAAATCACTCAGCCTGAAGGGTGTAGGTTCAGTAAAATATTTTAATTACAGATATCAAAAATCTAGGGCGCCACTAGCAATAAAACGCAACCCTGCTAGGAGGTTCCCAGATTGACCGGTTTTCCAAACTACGACTCTTTTTTTGCAATTAAAGTTAAAATGTTATAGTAAAGTGATGGTAAACACAACAAAAAAAAATTAAATACCATATGAAAATCTTCCGATATAGAAGAATTTTTATTAGAAGAAAGAAATAGATAATTTAAATAAATATGTATGTGGACAGATAGTTATATTTACGGCTACTTTAAAGATAGTTAAATTTAAGTACTATCTTTAGAATTTCGGGCGTGCCAATCGTGATCACGTAAGGCGTACAATCAAATATTTTAATCACATAAATACATATCACTTAATTCAAGAAATGGCGTAAAAAAATATAAATATAAATGCACATAAATATCGCCAAACTTATTTGAAATACAGACCAACAATCTTATTACTATGACATAAAAATAAGGAAATTTATATTTAAACACATTAAAAAAAAACTATTATAATATATGTTGTACTCAGTTGCATAGATGTTAAAATAAACTTAGCAATTAAATTTTTGAATTTGCTCCAATAGACTTTCCGTAGCAAACTTGATAATCAAAGTCACAATAAAAAAAAGAATAATAATAACGGAAAAATCTGACCTTTTGCAATGGCAATGACAAATTGCTGATCTTACAATATTCCTGGAGAGGCGAATGCTTCTTTCCTAGTTGGATCCACTTGTCCTATATAAGCGACGTCAACCAAATCGGAGGATAACAATCCGACGTTCAATAACAAGCCCCAAATGCGAGACAGCCAGTATAAAGGTGGAAGAATAGGTTCGAACGAACG
>NW_019418097.1:718-3754 GCF_000390285.2 Anoplophora glabripennis | reverse complement strand
ACCCTAATTTTCAATCGAAAATTCTCACGTCAAAATATCTGCTTTTTTAAAAACGTCGGTGGGCTTTTTCTTCGTTGAAATCTCTACTTTCTGATGGTGTAAAAAAATATATACATTACTATGGTAAGTTTTCTCAGGAAATGCAAAGAAACGAACTAGAATCCGAAAATTTTTTTCTAATCATTATGTACAATTTTGAGCTATTTATTAAAATTTACACTTTAATTACTCGAAAAACGTAAGATTCCATGTTACATTGATAAACAAAAAAATTACAAGTCGAAATATACTATTACAATTTATAATTAACAACCAAATAAGTTAATAAAGTTAATATTTAATAAGACATTTACAATATTTTGAGAAAGTTGTAGAATCTTCTTTCGTTTATTTGCATTTCCTAAGAAAACTTACCATAGTGTATATTTTTTTTTCACCATCAGAAAGTAGAGATTTCAACGAAGAAAAAGCCCACCGACGTGAATCGATTCCCACTAGAGATCCGCATGATTTATACGTATGATGCGGATCTTGCCCAACACTAGTTTTTAATATTATCAGTACATTATTTGTTGTCAAAATTTTTAAGTAGTTACATATCCAATTCATCATCTAACAAATGGGTATGTATTCGTTGATATGGTTGACTAATTTTGATACAAATTACTCCTAGTAGGGGTTTTAATTTGCTAATGGGATCTGATATTAAAATTTTGAAATTCACGTTTATTTTAAAATTTCAGAGTCAACCCCGTTTAGAATGAGGCAGTGTGTCACATGCAGCTCGAGCCAGGAGATTCCTCAGCGGCATATGAAGCGGATGCCCCCCAGTAAGTTTCAGGCGGTGCTCGAAGAAATTAAGATCATTCTTCATTCCCTTCGTGGGGAGGCTATAATGCTGGGTAAGTACTCTAAACAAATTCTCCAATGTTTCATTATTATATTTATTTCTCTTTTCTAGGTGCGGTGATCAATCAAGCTTTGCTTAATCAATATAATTCGAAGAACGCGGCTCGGGCTCGACGTTTGCAAATTGCATACAACACGGTGGTCAGAACTCATCTGCGTCATTTTAACCTGCTCTACAACGAAGGCTTGGGTGCCTTAGAGTATCACGTAGAGCAGGTTTTAAATGACGCCAGCTAGATCACCGCCCCAGTTCGAATATCCTCCCCCGAAGAGGCGCCGCCGGGGGGCAAATGCCCAATGTGTCGCTGAGGGTTTCCGGTTCCTGCAGCAGTGACGCATTGTCTCATTCTTAATGGGGAGATCCATTTGTATAAATTAACATTAAATCATTTGGTCAAATTTATTCGTTTTGTTTTTATTTATTGCCCTTTTTTTATTTATAGAATTTAAAGCCCAGTGTTGGAAAAAAAGTTTTCCATATGGTTCTAACTGAAGTTGACACACTGCATATAATATACAGGGTGTCCGGAAATGATGAGCAAAAAATTCAGGGGATAATTCTAGACTGAAAATAAATGTTACCTCTTTCTATAACATTTTTTCCAAAACTGATTATTAACGAAGTTACAGGGTGTTAAATTTTATTTGCAGTTTTTTTGCAATATCTTTTGCCACACTCAAAATATTTTGACGAAATTTCCTATATGGGGGTTTTTCGGGATGAGGATTATAAATTTGCCCACCGTTTTTTCGCATTTTGTAGAGGGCGCAACATACCAGCCTTTATTTTGATTTGAATGGTTCCAAAGTTTTTGTGCTACACTTTATGCGACTTTTGACTGAATATTTTTGTTCTCCTAACCTTTTAACATAAAAAAGGTATACTTTATTTGTTTCGATAAATCTAACCGTTTTCGAGAAAAACCCTAAAATAACATTGCTTGCATGCGATGAATACGAAATCATTTTGATTTATTTTCTACATTAAACATATCATGCTTTGGAAACAAGCGCTTAGTTGCCTTGGAAACAAGTTTGTGGAGAATTAGTTTTGACAGATAGTAATTTTTGTGAAAATTTGTTGTTACGCTGATGGTGGTTAATGATAAATAATAAAAAAATAACGTCCTCAACAAATAAAAAATGGTTTACTAACAAAATCATAAGGTTAAAATACATAATAAATACATAAATACAAATTAAACATTCAAATCAAAGGTTCTAAGTGACGTCCTTCCACTTCAATGCATAAATTAATTCTTGAAAAATTCCGACGAACTCAATGGAATATTCCTTCCTTTTGCTTAATTACCTCACAATTAGCAACAATTCTTTTTCTCAGTTCATCGACGCTATTCACAGGTGTCCTGTATACAAACGTCTTCAGATAGCCCCAAAAAAGAAATCGATTGAGTTTAAGTCAGGGGATCTAGGGGCCCACTGTACAAAACCACCGCGTCATATCCACCTTTCAGGAAAAGCTCTGTCCGCTAAACTAAAATGCGGTGGCGCGCCATCTTAAAGCAGCTACATTGCATTTCTTAATCCGAGTGGTACATCTTCCAATAAAATAGGTAAGTGGTTTCTTAAAAAATCCAAGTAAACTTCACCATCGAGTCCTTGTGGAAAGAAATGTGGTCCAATTAAGTAGTCCCCTACAATACCGACCCACACGTTGACGGAAAACTTATTTTGATAACCACGCTCTATTGATAAATTAGGATTCTCATAAGACCAAAAATGCTCATTGTGGAAGTTTATTAAGCCATCATGGCCAAATCCACCTTCGTCCGTGAAAATGATATTACGAACAAAATTTGGTCACCATTATGAAGTATTCTAATTGTATTGCAGAAATTTACACGAGCAGCAGGATCTACGGCAGATAAGGCTTGCACCTTTTGGTAGTGGTACGGATGAAGGTTTTGTTCTCGTATTGTTTCATGTACGGAGCTCTTTGGAATGCCCTCCTAAATAGCAATTTTTCTTATACTTACATTGGGATTATTCTCTATCGAATTCAAGATACGAGCTTCTGCTTCTGCTGTTCTAGTATTCCGTTGTCGACCTACATCAAAAATTCTAGTTTTGAACGATCCAAATTCTCCCAGTCTTCGATGAATAGTA
>NW_019418097.1:0-587 GCF_000390285.2 Anoplophora glabripennis | reverse complement strand
CCAAAAACTTGGTTATTTGAATTTTTCACATAAATTTTGAGGTTATGTGAAAAAAGTGTAAATACAAAAGTTGTAGATCTTTTTATTACCTACAACTTTGCCATTTAACTTTTTTCCATAAGACTTGTAGTTTTTCTGGAAATCAAGGGAAACCGTTTTTTACCCTTAAAAACTCACCCCCTTCCCCTTCCCGACCTCAGATCGCCCGTAAATTATTTTTCTTTTCATTTCTGTTATATTCTTTTTCTTTTCCAATGGGTTTCATCCTACTATAACTTTTTTTGGTTTAAAAAACTATCGACCCTGGTCTATTAACCTATGATAAAAAGGTATTTTTTGTTTTCTTTTTGCCAAAAATAAGTAATTTTTAAGAAAGCTGTTATTGTCTTGGTCCCACAGATTAAGTAACTAGATATTAAATAAAGAGAAAACTGACCTAACCTTTATAACTTGGTTAAGGAATAATAAAATTTCAAATCAAATTCTTTCAGAAGACCTAACTTTCAATTCCCCCCTCCCCCTTACCCGGTTCGTTCAAATCTCCCGGGTTTGTTCCGTCGAGAGTTGGCAACCCTAGTTGGAAGGGG
>NW_019418096.1:0-21983 GCF_000390285.2 Anoplophora glabripennis | reverse complement strand
TCATCAATTACCCCAAGCCATACATTTACGGAAAACTGATGCTGAAAATGAGCTTCAAAGATTCCATGGGGGTTTTCCTCAGCCCATAAGTGATTCTTATGGAAATTTCTCATACACTGTCGTCCAAAAGTAGCCTCGTCAGTAAACAAAACGGCATTTAAAAAATTAGGAATTTTAGCAATTTGCCATAGACAAAATGCATGTCTGACAATTCCGCATTTGTAAAATTTTCCATTCTTTTCGATAAAAGAAAAATTAATTACTTATTAACACCAATGTTAACGCAAACTAAAAGCTTAATAAATTAATAATAACGAAACGCTAATTTGACATTTCTTAAAAATACTCGTATTTAACAGACAAATGTTGACAGTAACCTACTAGGTAATGTATTAAAGAAATAAAAATACGCGTGTACGAAGAAAAGGCAAGAGAGATTTTTTGTCACAAGTTGAACGAGGAATTCAAAAATGATTTTTAATTTGGAATATCTCAGTGGCGTGCCATTTTTTTCTTAAAAAAAAAAATGAGATTATTACCCGTACGCGCGCCAATGATGAACATAAAATTCTTAATTGCGTGTCAAAGAATGCGCAATAACTACCTCTTAGAACCCACCAAATTTCATTTGCACATCTCGACCGGTTTTAGAGCAATAAATTAAATCGTCAGTTTTTAAGAAAAACTTNAATGATGAACATAAAATTCTTAATTGCGTGTCAAAGAATGCGCAATAACTACCTCTTAGAACCCACCAAATTTCATTTGCACATCTCGACCGGTTTTAGAGCAATAAATTAAATCTCGGAAAACGAATCATTTAGGGACATACGTTTATAAGCAAACTGCCATTATTTTCTCATGTAGAATCACCCCCTGAAATTTGTCACACTTATTTACTAACACCCAGTATAGGGTACACGCGTATCCGGAAGGCCTAATAAAGAAGACAGAAAATCGCAAAAAAAAAATTTTCGTAGACATTTTAAAAAATAAGCAACAGGGAACGCGCCTGCGGCATATAGAGCGTTGGAGCGTTCAAGAGAAATTGCAATTGGTTTCAAAATCGAGGAGCGGCGCATTCCAACTTTATTAACAAAGTGCTATGGACGGATGTTTCGAACGTCTCAGATAGATTTTTTCAATATTTCGATAGTGTCTGGTCTGTTCACGTACACTTTGCTTTTCACATAACCCCACAAAAAAAATCTAGTGGGGTTAAGTCAGGGGAGCGAAGTGGCTATTCCAGCGGCCCTCTTCTGCCTATCCATCGATTTGGAAAAGATTCATTAAGGTAATTTCTTACATCGAGGCGAAAATACGGAAGGACACCATCTTATCGGAACCAGACATCACCAGCAGGCATATCGTGCTCATTATGCTTAGGAAAAATTAATTCCAGGGCTGGAGTAAGCTGAAAACGCAAAAAATCCAAATATATGTTACCTGTCAAATTGCCTTCTAGGAAATAAGGTCCCGGTATGCGATTATCTACTATTCCAGCCCAGCCCAAACATTCATTTTCTCCGACCGTTGTGTATGTTTGTCTTGCATTCAATGTGGATTTTCTAGGCTCCCACTAAACATTTTTCAGTTTCTGACATGTTTCAGAAACGTTTCCATTTTTCTTGAAACGTTTCATAAAAAATCCATGCAACCTTCTGGTAACGTTCTAGAAGCCCAAGATGTCCTCCCCAAAATACGTTTCCAATGAAACGTTTCAAAAAATTGGTTTCAGTAACATTCTTTTTATGTTCCATTTATGCCCTCGATATTTTTGTTTTACGTTTCAGTATATTTTCAGAAATGTTTGAGTAACATAATAATTTTATTACCATATTGTTCTCATAATGCTCTCAACTTTAGATCATTTTCATTTCAAAAGCGTTTTTGAAATAGTATAAATAGTGTGAGTATTTTTTTAAATATCTCTAATACTCCTTTGTGATATTTTTATTTGTATTGTGAATGACTTAATTCGAACTAAAAAAAGTTACATTGTATATTAAAAAAAATAAATATGCTCTTCTAGTTTGGGGATGCGGCAACTTTTACTAAGAATTTCTTTCTTTTTGAGAAGCCACTGAAAAAAGTTTCTAATATGGATTATGAATTTTGCCATTCATCGTACAAATAAAAATATCACAAAACAATATCAGAAGCATTAAAAAAAAGCTACACATTTTATATAGTTCAAATACGCTTCTGAAATGGAAATTTTCTAATGTTGAGACCTTCATGAATATGGTAACAATGACGAACTGATAATTAGAAAAAGTTAGTTATGATTATGAATCTTAAAATGGTAGGTACATGAAAAACAAATAACATTACTGAAAAATAATATAAAGTTATAATTTCTTCTACGCATGGTCAATATTACATATATCCTTTTAATAATAATAAATTATACAGCAGAAATAAGGATACAAAATGATATCTTGACAAAGTAAATATCTGTAGGTATACCTAAACTCTTTTATTTAAGCATGCCTATACACATAAACAAATATAAACATTTGTACAAAATATAAAATAAATGACGTCTATTTCACTTGATTCATCCATATTTCAAATAGTTCTCACTGACTAAGTAGTTGCTCTTCAAATTATATCGAAACGTATAGTTGTTGTTCCATTTTCTTAGTTCTTGTCCCTTGTCCTCTTGTCTGTAATAGGTAGTGGGTATAACTATATTTAGGTAGATGTGACGCAAAATTGGAAATCTCTACACATATCGTTTTAAACATTTTGCATCAATATTCATTATTTTATATGCACCTTACAATAACCACAACTGCACACACTACAAATTATCACATAAAATAGCGTCAAAGTAAAGATGAATAACAACGAAACCAAGCAAACTGACAAACCGCAAACCTAACCTAACATAATACGAATTGAAACGACACACGGGAAACAAATAAACTCGGGCTGTTACGCGCAGTCTACGCAAGTCACGAACATACATTTTTTCTAGACTTGTGTTATAAATATGCTACCACAATTTTTTTTCTGTTTATGTCTGGTTGTACATATAACAAAGGCAAATGAACTAACGCTTGCTATAATGATGGGGCTTGAGAGCAAAATTTAACTAATGCCGAATGGAAGTTGAATGGAAGTTCCATAAGATAAACAAAAGCAAAGGGTTGTTTGTTTGTCGTTGTTACGTTTCGGAGATCGAAAGGGAATGTTTCGAGTAATGTTTCAAACTCTCTTCAATTGTAACGTTTCGGCTATGTTTCACTAAATAAGTTTTCAAGTGCTACATTTCTGTAATGAAACAGAAACGTTTCTAGTTAATGTTTCAAATGTTTAGTAAAACATCTCATTTGCAACGTTTCATTTACGTTTCGTGTTTAGTGGGCTCCTAGTATTTGCCTGTTCCGTTTAAGCAAAAAGTTGCATCCTCAGTGAAAATTATGTGACTTTTTAAGTGGGTTGTCTTTCAAATACATTTCTAATTTCCTCGCAAACAATTTTATGTGTTTATCAAGGTTTTTTTTTGAGAAAAAAAAAGCTGTAAAGTAAGTAGAAAAAGATTATTTAAGAGTAGGTACGTTTTTTAAAGTACAGAAGTTGATTGTTTGAAATAGTCGTCAGTACGAAATAAAAGACAATTCTTTAAATTTTTTTGACAACTACGACAAAAAAGTAGATCTTTAGAAGGCCTATTTATTTATACTATAAAAACAGAGTCGTATTAAAAAATGTCGGTAATGTTATAGATCTGTCAAACATGGTTAAAAGAAATTGAAAATATTGCAGGAAAGTGACAATTTCGTTTTGCTGATTGATCTGTTTCAGTGATTTTTTAAAATCTGAACTGTAGAAAAAATATGAATTTTGTTCCATCATTTCGGACACACTGTTTACCCAGCGAATTCAAGAACAATAAAAAGAACGTTCAGGTTAAAACACCGCCGTCCAGGGTAGATTGAATGTACAAGTAAACCTGAGTAGAATAATAATTAACTAATTTTTATCATTCCTGTTCTTCGGAGTATAGAAGAGGAAGAACGACGCTAACAGTCACCATCCAATGTTTTAATTGAGGTTAAACAACCGATACAAGTCACATCATTGTTTTGTACTTAACTTACATTTCAAAGGAAATTGTTGTAATGACTGGTGTTCGGGAAACTCATTGTACGCTTTGTCTTAAAATTATAGCCGATAAAAGTTTTGAAGTAATAAACAACGTTATCAGAGATATTCTTGATGTTCTTTTGCTGAAACTGGTAAGTCATTGAAAGATTAGTTTGTATTATTTCAGTTCGTGAACGTTATTTTGTGCCATAGTTATTGTCATTCTGTTTGATTAAAATGTGCACATTTCAGAAATTAGATGATGTGAGCAAGGAGGTTATATGTAGTGTTTGCAAAAGAAAATTATACGCAGCATTAGACTTCAAGTCGGCTTGTTTGAATACCGATAACATAATTATTCCATATGTGGATTGCGAAAAAATGTTACAGCTCGACTTAAGGGAAGTGTACAGGAAGGAAAAGAGAGACGAGTCAATTTCAGATAATCAGAAAATATGTCGATTGTGTATGCAACTAGTAAGAAGTGAGTTTAGGTGCATACGTGAGGAGGAACTCGAAGCTATTCAGAAACTGACTCCTGAAATGGTACGAACCGTGTTAAATATATTCATTGATAACAATATAAAAAAATTACTTTGCAGAATATAAATATCATCGTAGATCCCGTTGTATGTAAGGAGTGTTTGGATTCCCTGAGCACCCACAACAGTTTCTGCAGAGAATGTTTGGAAGCAGAGGAAAACTTTAAAGGTAGTTCTGATTGTCAAGCCACAGAAAGTCAAGTTGATACATCACCATTCAATTTATTCGTTAAGACTGAAAACTTGGACCGAGAATTCGATATTAACGAGATGGAAATGTCAATCAAAGCCGATATTGTCGACATAAAATCTGAANGACATAGCTTTAATATAGATAATACTAATATGAGTTAATTGAAATAGTAAAAAAAACGAAGATATTTATTACACTTAAGTAACTAGAAAAAAAAATGAAGTTAACCAAGGAATTTACGTATTCTAAACCATAAAAAACAAAAATCAATGTAGTCTATTGAAGAGTATAACATAAGTCGCTCCACAAATAAAGGAAATAAATGTTAACGTGCAACAAAGCAAAATTTACAACGGGTTGATGTCTTCCACGCAGTTAATTCTTCTTTTTTCCTTACCATCATTACAAAAAATAGTTCCGTCCAGGGTCCATACTTTATTATTACCATAACGTTCCTTGGCCCTTTTGAATAACGTAAAATTTTCCGGCGTCAAATCGTCGGCAAAAAATAAACCAGAGTTTTTTAAATTTCTTTTGTTTTCCATCAAAAAACGTTTATCACTGTAGTTGATAAATAGTAAAATTTTCAGTTTTATAGCAGTAGCGCTTACTGAAATTACTAACGATAAATTATAATAAAATTTTAATAAATAAATAAAATGTATTAAATAGAAACTAAAGATTTTTTAATCTAACAGTTTGTTTATTATTTGAAAAAAAATAGATATTGAATTTAAAAGTCCTAAAAATAATTTACTTCAGTTCCATATTTACAAACTCGAATCTATTAAAACATTGAAAACTTCTCTTCAATCACTCTTAATTCAGTTTAACCGTAACGGGTTAGAAAAACCTCAATAATTATAATTATCATTATCAAAGAACATCCAACACAGCATCATAGATGTTTATCTTTTAATTCGATTTACAAATTATTACAAAATGGTTTATTATTTTGTTTACTAAAATGTGTTTTCTATAATACTTTTGTAGGGAAAAATTGTTCCAATTTTTAAAAATTCATTTAAAGAACAAAATTACAATAAATAAATATTCATACGTATATTTCCAACCGCTGGGACAAAGCCTCAGCGTGTACAACACTCGATGGGCATATGCGGCCAAATATTGTGATTTAGTGAACGACTTACATTTCCGATTACTTTCTAGTCCTATGTACGTATTAGCAGGCAAGGGACGGCGTTGTCTAGTTCAGCGGCCACCGGCAAGCCCGGATGTTATGTTGGTTGCTGCTGAGATCACGATTAAATTATAAATTTTAAAATTTGGTAATAGGAAATTTAGTTCAGTAAACAAAGACACGTAAAAGATACGAAAAATTCCATAGAATTGAGTGAACTACTTTACTCCAACTGAACGTTAGGGTTTCATTTTCAAAAAAAAACTAAAACATTTTAGAAAAAAATGTTTTAGACAACAGTTGTAGAACTTTTCATAACAAAAGTTTTGTGCACAGTCCGATGTCAATTGATAACCAAATGTATTGGTTATGGCATTTTAAACGAAAGATTTTTTTTACAAAACTTTCAGAGTATGTAGTTCTTGGCAAGTAGAATAAGTGCATCTTTGTAAATTTTCGAATTTATTTTATAGTTTTTGCAAAAATTGAATTTTTCGAAAAAAAATACATTTTTTCAAGTTTCAATAAATCATACAGTAATGCTCTTTCGTGACCCATCGTAGGCTTAAAATTTTCTCTAAGAATTGTACCTTCCGGTGTAAATTGTGCACGTTATGCAAAATAATTGGAAATATGCGAAAAATCTACCGAAACTTTGACTTCTTTTTTCGTGTCGAAAAATGTGGTTCTTTTTCTTATCGTTAAAATTTAATAGGAATGGCATTATTGCAAAATCGGTAGCGAATCGTTCGGTTATTAGATGACTATTTGGAGTTCTCTGGGAGCACGTGATCAAAGCTCTAACACTGCTCCCTGTACACTCTGAAATAATAAACCAACCTATGACCTCTTAAAATTAAAACCTTGCTTTGGGAAATACCCTGTACTCGTATATGCAATTTTTTCAGCAACACGCCACTGGAGAGCTCCGATAATGAACCATTCGATAAGAGTGACCGTAATGTTGCAAAAGAGCAACGATGTAAACACGAGGATGGATCGCCGAACAAATATAATATGAAAAATAAGCAGAAGCACAATGAATTGTACAGATGCGAAAAGTGTCGTAACGAAACTGGAAGTAAGATCCATTTTGCAGCACACTGTGCTAGATGTGGGAAAGATTCGGAAGTGTACAAGTGGGAAACCTGCGACTATAAAACTGAAAATAAGAAATTACTTCAGAGGCACCAGTTGCGGTATAAATACTCTTCGCAGGTTCAAATGTACAGATGTAACGACTGTGATTACGTAACTGAATACAGGTTTGTTATCAAAAGGCACCAACTGAAACATAAAGATCCATCACAGGTTCAAATGTACAAGTGTTACGACTGCGATTATGAAACTGAATTTAAGGGTAATATCAAAAACCATCAATTGACACATAAGGATCCTTCGCAGGTTCAAATGTACAAGTGTAACGAATGCAACTATGAAACTAAATACAAGAATGTTATCAAACAGCATCAACTGAAACATAAAAATACTTGCCAGGTTCAAATGTACAAGTGTAACGATTGCGATTATGAAACCAAATATAAAAGAGCTATCAAACAGCACCAACTGAAGCATAAAAATCCATCACAGGTTCAAATGTACAGGTGTAACGACTGCGATTACGAAACTAAATNTGCCGTACATGCATCGATCAAGATGGGCATCAATTTGAACACTTACAGTAACCCTTTTTCGAATCCCTTTTGTAATTTCTTTTAAATATATTTTGAGGCTGCATTTTTTTCCCTTAATGCAAATTGGTTGCCTGATTTATGCCGACCCCGGTATGCTATTTTATTTGGGACACTAAAAAATAGTGTGTATAGCACTCCAGTAACAACCAAGGAAAATTGTAAGGCAAGCATTTGAGCATATCTCACCGGATTCTATGAGAGCAGCGACCCACGAGGAACTAATTCGAAGGTGTGAAAAATGTTTAGAAGTTGAGAAGTTGCAGGAGACATTTTGAACATTTTTGAAAATAAATTTGACAGTTAAAAATCTGTTACAGTTGTCATGTTGATTGTTACTTACCTGACACGGCCAACCCAAAATGCGTGAAACAGATGGAAACGTCATCTTAAGAAAAGGGAAATGTTTATTCGTAAATAAGATGAAAACCACTGGGTTTAGGTATAGGGAAAATTTAACAAAGTTATACTTAATTTTAGTGCAGAATGCGAATACGTTAAAAAAATTAGGGGTTTCCATTTACAAATTTCGAATTTTCCACATTTTCTGAACTTCTTATTCGATAATTTTCTTTGACCACCCTGTATAAAAACTGGAAAATTTTCATGTCAAATTCGATAAATTAGGAATTCCTCTACAAAATGTCCAATTTGCACAAAAAAATAAACCTGTGTTTCCGGAAAACTAAATTTTGCTGACAGTCTGCATCTGTCAATTTTTTCTTAAAAATCGAAATATCTCGGTCAATCCTAAGTATGGAGTGTGCTATATGTTTTCATCTTAAAAATAGATGCTCTTTCCAAAAATGCAATAATATACAGGGGGTTCCATTTAAAATAAGATTAGTATCGACTTCCAGTATAACCGGAAGTAGGATGACCTTGAAAATATTTTAACTTGGCAGGCCCCACACCATCACAATTTTAAAAAAATCCTTCGAACGGGTGGGACACCCTGTATATTCAAAAATGGAAGCATTTAAGAGCTACAAATGGGAATATGATAATATATGTTCGTAAATATTGGAATAAGATGTAAGTTAGTGAAGTGTTGATGTCTGTTTTTCTGTTCTAAATTATTTATTTTGTAAATTTCAGTTGTGTACATGTGGATGGGAAGGTTTTGGCAAGTCGCTCAATGTATTTTGTACCAACTACCTAAATTTAAAAAAAATAATATTCATAAATATTTGTAATTTTGAAAAATTACCCACTGGACTTAATTTATACCGTGAATTATTCCGGCAGTTAAAATATAAGTCTTCACAAATTAGACCATGTTTTAATTTTTGTGAATTTCTTCATGAAGTATCTCAATTTATTCATGAAAATGTGTTTATTTTCAATCTGTCTTTATTTACCAAGACTTTCCTGCAAAGTTAGAAGTAATTGTTTTTATTTCAAAGAAATTCACAAACTTTAGAACAATATAAAACCAAACCCAAAACCGATGAATTAATTCATGAAAAACTTCGCGAATTTATTCATGAATTAATTCTCACTGTAACAACAGCTGTTAGTAACACTATTGTATTTTGTTAGTAATATTTTAAGACATAGAAATAAGGTTTAAACCCTATTATAGTTTTTGTACTGTAGGCTTGAATGAATTAAATAAAATTTAACTGTACATGCTGATTTTATAATACCGTACCTATCTTACTATAACGCTGTTCCATATCGGACAACTATGTTAACAGTAATGATTCTTTTTTCATCATTTATTGATAGCACTTCAGCAGAAGGCACTTGTTTTGAAATATATATATTTCAATGTATCCACATTAAGATTTGTGTTTCATATCACTGAAAACGAAAAAAAAAAAAAAGAGTAACTAACAGTGGTGCCTTCTGCTACTATCTCAGTTATCTGCACCAAATGGAGATCTTCATCGCGTAACCTTAATCACTACCTACTATGTATATAACGTATACGCGTATTCGGAAGGCCTAATAAAGAAGACAGAAAATCGCAAAAAAAAAATTTTCGTAGACATTTTAAAAAATAAGCAACAGGGAACGCGCCTGCGGCATATAGAGCGTTGGAGCGTTCAAGAGAAATTGCAATTGGTTTCAAAATCGAGGAGCGGCGCATTCCAACTTTATTAACAAAGTGCTATGGACGGATGTTTCGAACGTCTCTGATAGATTTTTTCAATATTTCGATAGTGTCTGGTCTGTTCACGTACACTTTGCTTTTCACATAACCCCACAAAAAAAATCTAGTGGGGTTAAGTCAGGGGAGCGAAGTGGCTATTCCAGCGGCCCTCTTCTGCCTATCCATCGATTTGGAAAAGATTCATTAAGGTAATTTCTTACATCGAGGCGAAAATACGGAAGGACACCATCTTATCGGAACCAGACATCACCAGCAGGCATATCGTGCTCATTATGCTTAGGAAAAATTAATTCCAGGGCTGGAGTAAGCTGAAAACGCAAAAAAACGGAATAAAATATTGCTGTTAAATTGCCCCCAAAGAAATAAGGTCCCAGTATGCGATTTCCTACTATTCCAGCCCAAACATTCACCTCTTCCCGCTGTTGTCTTGCATCCAATGCGAATTCTCTGGGCTCCAAAACGTAGTATTTTGCCTGTTCCGTTTAAGCTAAAAGTTGCATCCTCAGAAAAAATTATGTGACTCTAAGTGGGTTGTCTTTCAAATAAATTTCTAATTTGCACACAAACAATTTTATGTGTTTATCATGTTTTTTTTTTAAGAAAAAAGCTTTAAAGTAAGTAGAAAGAGATTAATTAAGAGTAGATACGTTTTTTAAAGTACAGAAGAGGCTATGATTGTTTGAAATAGTCGTCAGTACGAAATAAAAGACAATGTTTTACATTTTTCTAACTATGACAAAAAAGTAGGACTTTAGAAGGGCTATTTATTTATACTATAAAAACAGCGTCCTATTAAAAAAATGTCGGTAATGTTATAGGTCTATCAAACATGGTTAAAAAAAATTGAAAATATTGCTGAAACGTGACGATTTCGTTTTGCTGATTGATCTGTTTCAGTGATTTTTTAAAATCTGAATTTTGTTCCATCATTTCGGACACACTGTCACACAGCGAATTCAGGAACAATAAAAAGAACGTTCAGGTTAAAACAAACACCGCCGTACAGGGTAGATTGAGTGTACAAGATAAACCCGAGTAAAATGATAATTATCTAATTTTTTTCATTCATGTTCTTCCGAGACCGAGTATAGAAGAGGAGGAAGAACACTAACAGTCACCATCCAATGTCTTAATTGAGGTTAAACAGCACATACAGGTCTCGTTTTTGTATTTGCATTTCAAAGGAAATTGTTGTAATGACTGGTGTTCGGGAAACTTATTGTAGGCTTTGCCTTAAAATTATAGCCAATAAAAGTTTCGAAGTGATAAACAACGTTATCAGGGATATTCTTGATGTTCTTTTGCTGAAACTGGTAAGTCACTGAAAGATTACTTTCTACTACTTCAATTAGTGAACGTTATTTTGTGCCATAGTTATTGTCATTCTGGTTGATTAAAATGCACACATTTCAGAAAGTAGATGATGTGACCAAGGAGGTTATATGTAGTGTTTGCAAAAGTAAATTATACGCAGCATTAGACTTCAAGTCAGCTTGTTTGAATACCGATAACATAATTATTCCATATGTGGATTGTGAAAAAATGTTACAGCTCGACTTAAGGGAAGTGTACAGGAAGGAAAAGAGAGACGAGTCAATTTCAGAGAATCAGAAAATATGTCGATTGTGTATGCAACTAGTAACAAGTGAGTTTAGGTGCATACGTGAAAAGAAACTCGAAGCTATTCAGAAACTTACTCCTGAAATGGTACGAACCATGTTAAATATATTCATTGATAACAATTTAAAAAAATTACTTTGCAGAATATAAATATCATCATAGATCCCGTTGTATGTATGGAGTGTTTGGATTCCCTGTGTACCCAGAACAGTTTCTGCAGAGAATGTTTGGAAGCAGAGGAAAACTTTAAAGGTAGTTCTGATTGTCAAGCCACAGAAAGTCAAGTTGAGACATCACCATCCAATTTATTCGTTAAGACTGAAAACTTGGACCGAGAATTCGATATTAACGAGATGGAAATGTCAATCAAAGCCGATATTGTCGACATAAAATCTGCAGATGAGGAAAGTAGGTAAGGGATGATTATTTTAGCACTAAAAAAATGGCAAAATTGTCTGATCGTGGTACTGGCGGGTTTTATGCAATTAAATTGGTACATAAATACAGTGGCGGCTTGTGGCTTTTTGAGATGGGTGGGCAAAATATTTTTTTTCTCGTGTAACTTAATATCATATAGGAATAATTGCACTTTAGGTTAGTCTATTTACTTTTGAAAGTGTTAAACTTAAAAATTATGAAAATAGTTAATCTAAATGTACCTGCAAATTATATTAGTTATTCCAAAAGTATAATAGTTTTCCGTTTTATAGCAGTAGCGTTTACTGAAATTACTAACGATGAATTATAATAAAATTTTAATAAACAAATAAAATTTATTAAATAGAAACTAAAGGTTTCTTTTAATCCAACAGTTTCTTTATTATTAAAAAAAAAATAGATATTGAATTTAAATGTCCTAAAAATAATTTACTTCAGTTCCATATTTACAAACTCGAATCTATTAAAACATTGTAAATTTCTCTGCAATCACTCTTAACTCAGTTTAACAGTAACGGGTTAGAAAAACGTCAATAATTATAATTATTATCAAAGAACATTCAAAATATCATCATAGATGGTTTATTATTTCGTTTACTAAAATTTGTTTTCTAGAATACCCTTGGAGGTAAAAATTGTTCCAATGTTTAAAAATTCATTTAAAGAACAAAATTACAGCAAACAAATATACATACGTATATTTCCAACTGCTGGGACAAAGCCTCAGCGTGTACAACACTCGATGGGCATATATGCGGGCTCGCCCGGTTTTAGCCAAATATTGTGATTTAGTGAACGACTTACCTTTCCGATTACTTTCTAGTCGTATGTACGTATTAGCAGGCAAGGTACGGTGTTGCCTAGTTCAGCGGTTAAGGGCAAGCCCGAATGTTCTGTTGGTTGCTGCTGAGATCACAATGAAATGTTAAATTGTAAAATTTGGTAGCGAAAGTTTCAAAGGAGATAACACACTTTAGATCTGATTTTAAAAGAATAATGTCAAATAATTTTTGTATATGTACCTATACACGTTTTTTTTAATACCTCTGACATTTTCAGGGTGCGCACTGCATAAATATATCGTTAATCTATTAATGCATATTATTAACTTATGGTGCCAAACGAGTCCAATCAAATTAGATTTTTACGTGCCATTTAGTTCAGGGAACAAAAACACGTAAAAGTTACGGAAAATTCCGTAGAATTGAGCGAACTACTTTACTCCAACTGAACGTTAGGGTTTCATTTTCAAAAAAACTAAACATTTTAGAAAAAAATGTTGTAGACAACAGTTGTAGAACTTTTTATAACAAAAGTTTTGAGCACTGTCCGATGTCAATTGATAACCAAATGTATTAGTTATTGGAAAAAAACGGCTAAAAATCGCATTTTTTTAATTCCTATACCTTTTAAATGAAAAAATATTTTTTTACAAAACTTGCAGAGTATGTGGTCCTAGGCAAGTAGAGTAAGTGCATTTTTGTAAATTTTCAAAATATTTGTTAGTTTCTGCAAAAATTGAGTTTTTCGAAAAAAATACATTTTTTCAAGTTTCAATAAATCATACAGTAATGCACTTTCGTGGCCCATCGTAGGCTTAAAATTTTCTATAAGAATTGTACTTTCCGGTGCAAATTGTGCACGTTATGCAAAATAATTGGAAATATGCGAAAAATGTACCGAAACTTTGACTTCTATTTTCGGGTCGAAAAATGTAGATCTTTTTTTTATCGTTAAAATTTAATTGGAATGGCATGTCTGTGATTCGCTACTCTCCAATGTGAATCGTTCGCTTATTAGATGACTATTTGGAATTCTCCGGGAGCATGTGATCAAAGCTCTAACACTGCTCGCTGTACACTCTGAAATAATAAACCAACCTATGACCTCTTAAAATTAAAACCTTGCTTTGAGAAATATCCTGTATATGCAATTTTTTCAGTGACACGCCACTGGAGAGCTCCGATACCGTACCATTCGAGGAGAGTGTCTGTAAAGATGAAGAAGAGGATGGATGTAAGCACGAGGATAGATTGCCTTATAAATATAATATGAAAAAAAAAGCAAAAGCAAAACGAATTGTACAGATGTGAAAAGTGTTGTTACGAAACTGGAAGTAAGATTCATATTGCAGCACACTGTGCTAGATGTGGGAAAGATTCGGAAGTGTACAAGTGTGAAACCTGCGATTATAAAACTGAACATAAAAAATTACTTCAAAGGCACCAATTGCGGCATAAATACCCTTTGCAGATTCAAATGTACAGGTGTAACGACTGCAATTATGAAACTAAATTTAAGGGTAATATCAAAATCCATCAATTAAATAAGGATCCTTCGCAAGTTCAAATGTACAGGTGTATAAATTGCGATTACAAAACTGAATACAGCAACCATATGAAGCAACACCAATTGAAGCATAAAGATCCATCACAGGTTCAAATGTACAGGTGTAACGACTGCGATTACGAAACTAAATACAGCAACCATATGAAACGACACCAATTGTAATATAAAGATCCATCAGAGGTTAAAATGTACAAGTGTAATGATTGCGATTATGAAACCAAATATAAAAGAGCTATCAAACAGCACCAACTGAAGCATAAAGATCCAGCACAGGTTCAAATGTACAGGTGTAACGACTGCGATTTCGAAACTAAATACAAGAACGGTATCAAAATGCACCAACTGAAACATAAAGATCCTTCCCAGGTTCAAATGTACAGGTGTAATGACTGCGATTACGAAACTAAATACAGGAGTGGTATTAAATATCACGTGTTGAAGCACAAAGATCTTTCTTAAATGCAAATGTAGGGCTGTGTTTTGCTAATCTTTATGCGTAACGAGTTTTTTGATGCACAAAAATGTTTGCAGGTGTGAATTACTGCCCTTTGTGTGTCGTGCAAAATGTCAAAAATTGAAGCATTTAAGAGCTACAAATGTGAATATGATAATATATTTTCGTAAACATTGGAATAAGACGCAAGTTAGTGAAGTGTTGATGTCTGCTTTCCTGTTCTAAATTATTTATTTTGTAAGTTTGAGTTGTGTACATGTGGATGGGAAGGTTATGGCAACTCGCTGAATGTATACCAACTACCATAATTTTCTGTGAACAGGTGGTAGGCGTTTAAATATTTGTTGTAGGATTTAACTTGCTGAAATGAATTCTTCCGTTGTTTACGGTTTTTATTATTATGAATTAAACGTGGATTATTAATTCATAATTTAATTTTAAGTTTTTTTAAAACCAGTTACTATTTTTTAAACCAAAAGATTGAGGTTTTATTGTTAATAATACGGCAAGTTCGTATATAAGATCATTACCTTCCATGTAAACAGCGGTCTTCAAAATATACAGGGTGTTTCATAATTGGATGTCAATATTGAAGGGTGTTAATCTGTGCGTGATTTTAAGACAAAAAGTTCATATAAACATAGGTCCGTTTTCGCTTTATTTTTGATATACAGGGTGATGAATATCTGTTTGTAAAATTGTTTTTTTTTAATAACTCCGAAACTAAATTAGATAGTTTTATAAAACTTAGTATGTGTAAACTAGGTGCAGAGACACGTCTTTTGCATAATAAACGAATTTTCATTTTTAACCAGTGGCGTCCCAATTAACTTCAACCTCATTATTTTGAATGAAAAAAATGATACGCCACTGCATTTTTGAAAAACAAAAATTATTGTATAAATGGTGCTTTATTTTGTAATAAAAAAGATCTCTTGAGTTTTTTTCTTATCTTGCACTGTTTTTTAGTAAAAAAATAAAGAACAACAATAATTATCTGTACGTGGAATGAAGTACTTTTTACACATTTTATGGAAATAATTCTTTTACTAGATAACTTATACACATTATTGTATAATATTATTAATAATTACGATTGACGATCAACAAATAACAATTTTGTGAAACGAAAAAAACAAACAATTACATCAGTTGTTGAAAATGCCCTCCACCTGCAAGGATACATGCTTCAGCTCTTCTTCTCATATTAGTGCGGACTCTTTGAAAAATGTTGTCAGTGTTCCTTATTACATCACAGGAAGCTCTTATGCGATTCCTCAGGTCTTCTACAGTGTTAACCGGAGTGTTGTAAACCAGAGTTTTCAGATGCCCCCATAAGAAGAAGTCCGCACTATTCAAATCTGGGGACCTGGGGGGCCATTGTTGGGGTCCACCACGGCCTACCCATCGGTCATGAAATGTGCGATTTAAATATTCTCTTGCTTCTCGATGGAAATGAGCTGGTGCACCATCATGCATGAACCACATTCTATTTCTAGTTAAAAGTGGCACTTCTTCAAGTAATACGGGCAAATCCTCCTCTAGAAACCGACGATATGTACGGCCGTCTAGCCTTTGTGGCAGAAAAAAAGGTCCAATTAAGTGATTTTCAACAATTCCAACCCAAACATTCACGGAAAATTGTTCTTGATTGTTAAAGTTCACAATTGCATGCGGGTTTTCTTCGGCCCAAACATGATTGTTATGGAAATTTCTTATAGCGTTTCTAGAGAAGTTAGCTTCGTCTGTAAACATTATTTCACAGTCAAACAAGGGATTTTGCGCAATTTTCTCCAAAAACCATTGACAAAAGTTGATTCGCAAAGGAAAATCTCGAGGAAGTAAGGCTTGGACCCGTTGAATATGATACGGGTATAACAGAAAATCGTGAAGAATTCTCCAAACTAGAATGTGCGAGATATTCAAGTTATTTCCAATTTGTCTAGTGCTAATATTAGGATTTTCATCAATTGAATTTAAAACTGCTTCTTCAACTTCTGGAGTTCTAGTAGTCCGATGGGCACCTTTTAATTGATTATTTGGCTTAAAAGTACCTGTTTCAGCCAACGTTCTATGTATGTTTGAGAATGTTCGTCTATCTGGTGTGACTCTATTCGGGAAACGCTCTTGATATAATCGTTTAGCCTCTGGCGCTCTGCCATCAGCCAAGCCATACATGTAATGAATGTCTGCCAACTCTTGATTAGTAAACTCAACCATTATCAAATAACACTGTACAGGTATTTTAAGTATCAAAATTGAGTTGAATGAACTGAACTGTCAAAATTAATAAATCACAACAGTAATCAACAACCACAGCCTACTAGGTAATCTTTATATCATGCTTTCTGTTTGGCTCAATGTGGGTTAGTATGTTGTTCTTTATTTTTTTACTAAAAAACAGTGCAAGATAAGAAAAAAACTCAAGAGATCTTTTTTATTACAAAATAAAGCACCATTTATACAATAATTTTTGTTTTTCAAAAATGCAGTGGCGTATCATTTTTTTCATTCAAAATAATGAGGTTGAAGTTAATTGGGACGCCACTGGTTAAAAATGAAAATTCGTTTATTATGCAAAAGACGTGTCTCTGCACCTAGTTTACACATACTAAGTTTTATAAAACTATCTAATTTAGTTTCGGAGTTTTTAAAAAAAAACAATTTTACAAACAGATATTCATCACCCTGTATATCAAAAATAAAGCGAAAACGGACCTATGTTTATATGAACTTTTTGTCTTAAAATCACGCACAGATTAACACCCTTCAATATTGACATCCAATTATGAAACACCCTGTATATCTAAATAGACGGATTTAAAAAAAAATGTATATCCATAAATATTTGTAATTTTGAAAAATTACTCGCTGGACTTAATTTACACCGTGAATTATTCCCGCAGTTAAAGTATAAGTCTACACAAATTAGACCCTGTTCTAATTTTCGTAAATTTCTTCATGAAGTTCGAAAGTACTGTCAAAAATATTTTAGTTCTTTATAAATAGTGATACTTAAACTGTCAAACTACGATTACAATTTTATCTCTGAAAGTTATCTCAATTTATTCAGGAAAAAGTGTTCATTTTCAATCTGTCTTTATTTACCAAGACTTTCCTGCAAAGTTGGTAGTAATTGTTTTTGTTTCAAAGAAATTCACAAAGTTTAGAACAACATAAAACTAAACCATGAAAAACTTCGCGAATTTATTCGTGAATTAATTCTCACTGTAACGACAGCTGTAAGTAACGCTATTGTATTTTGTTAGTAATATTTTAAGACATAGAAATAAGGTTTAAACCCTATTATAGTTTTTGTATTGTAGGCTTGAATGAATTAAATAAAATTTAACTGTACATGCTGATTTTATAATACCGTACCTATCTTACTATAACGCTGTTCCATATCGGACAACTACGTTAACAGTAATGATTATTTTTTTTCATCATTTATTGTAGCACTTGAGCAGAAGGCACTTGTCTCGAAATATACAGGGTGGTCCGAATTTTATGCAGGAAACTTCGAGGGCAGATATATCTCTTTAAAATAATATGTGTTTGCCTTATAAACATAGGTCTGGAACGGCATCGTTTTAGAGATACCGGGAGTTATTGAATTTTTGTTTATATCTCTGGAATCTATTAACCGATCTCAATTAAATTTGGTACAGATAATGTATGACAGTAGGCCTTGCATTCCTTAAAATATGAACTGTAAAGGTTTAACCAGTGGTGTACAACTGGACAGGGATCACCCTCTTTTTATAAAAAAAAACCTACACCACTGTATTTTTTATAAGTTATTGTAACGGATTTATATTCTAATGCACTAAATACGTAAAAAAGGGTATAGGGTATAGGTTTCGTATCACAGAACAAAAAAGGAAAAGTGTAACTAACAGTGCTGCCTTACTTCTGCTACTATCTCAGTTGTCTGCATCAAATGGAGATCCTCATCGCGTAACCTAAATCACCACCTACTATATACAGAGTGACCCATTTGAAAGCGGGCCACCCTCATAACATTTTTATTTATGGAGCGATTTTGACGAAATTTTTTTTGAAATGTGAAGGGGGAAAAGGTGTATTTTGGGGCCAAGTGGCGTCCAGTTTTTTTTTAAACCAAGGCCTACTAGATCATATTCAGAGGCTGAAAAATCCAGAATCCATATTAGCGATTTTTTTAGAAAAAATCTGCGTACGCCACTGGATTCGGCGTCCCCTGAAATGGATCTGTACCAAATTTCATGAAAAAATATTCAACATTAACGATTCTGCGGCTAAATTGCTGTCAAATTGTTTATTATGCATAAAGAAACTTTTTATCTAGTAACCCATGCGATAATAAATCAATCACAACAAATATTTAATAACACGTTTAATAGACATCATTATACCAAAATACAATGAAACAGACAGAAAAATGAACGAGAAATTAACATAAAATTTACAAAAAATACAATAAAATAAAATTAACACACATGAATTAAATTAAATTCTGGATTTTTCAACTAAATCTCCATTTAATTGAATGAATATTTTTGTAAATGTTGCCTCTCCTAGATTTTTTTTATGGGGGTTCATTAAAGAAAAAGTTTACTACACTCGTCCAATGAATGCAGAAGAACTGCGCGAAAGAAGAAGATAGGCATGCGCTGAAATTACAACACATCAATTGTCTAATGTTATGGCACACATTCAAAAACAATACAATAAATGCATTCAATTAAATGAAGATTTAGTTGAAAATTCCAGAATTTAATTTAATTCATGTGTGTTAATTTTATTTTATTGTATTTTTTGTAAATTTTATGTTAATTTCTCGTTCATTTTTCTGTCTGTTTCATTGTATTTTGGTATAATGATGTCTATTAAACGTGTTATTAAATATTTGTTGTGATTGATTTATTATCGCATGGGTTACTAGATAAAAAGTTTCTTTATGCATAATAAACAATTTGACAGCAATTTAGCCGCAGAATCGTTAATGTTGAATATTTTTTCATGAAATTTGGTACAGATCCATTTCAGGGGACGCCGAATCCAGTGGCGTACGCAGATTTTTTCTAAAAAAATCGCTAATATGGATTCTGGATTTTTCAGCCTATGAATATGATCTAGTAGGCCTTGATTTAAAAAAATACTGGACGCCGCTTGGCCCCAAAATACACCTTTTCTCCTTCTACATTTCAAAAAAAATTTCGTCAAAATCGCTTCATAAATAAAAATGTTATGAGGGTGGCCCGCTTTCAAATGGGTCACTCTGTATATAAGGTGTACTCGGCGGATGAAGACTTAGATAATTATGGTGGTGATCAAGATAATGGTCCCATTCTAGCATATTATTGCACGTATTACTCAAGGGCAATAGTAGTAGGAACTTGTGCTCATGCGGCCAATGTTTTTTGGTTTCTAGGCTACGCCTGCCGTCAGCCACATGTGAAAGTACCCAGATGATTCACTATTAAATACTACAATGAATGCAAATAATTATGCAATATGTATGCATTACGATGTATAGTAAAGTCAAAAACATATGTATTCATCAACGATGTTTGATAGTGTAGTACGACATTAATAAACAATGTACTTTAGTTAAAAAAGTTTTTACTTATCGATTTTTTAACCTACCCAATTAATTAGTAAACTCCAGAACCAGGTTGGCCGTGGAACATCTTACAACCTGTTATCCTCTTAAGACTTCTCACTGTATATTTTGCAAATGTGCAATACAATATAATAAAAAATATCCTAAAGCTGTAATAATCATTTACAATGACTTTTATTTGATCTTGATGTGAGCTTGAAACTCATCCGCACAGCCGAATGGATGGCAGATTCGGATTGAGTGACCCCGATAACGTAAGGAACGTGTGTTTGGGACAGATGGCACGGCTTCTTTTCATTTGACCTTACAAGCTAAGAGGCTTCTTTAATTTATACCTCTCTGTGGTATATCTCCTAGCTTTCATCGACTATATCTCGGAAAATATAATTCCCTCAGCTTAGAGCCTATGATAACTTTTTATCTACGCTTCGAGAATTATTCAAACCCAAAGTTTCAAAACTATCCGCTGAGAGCCATTTTCCAGAAGGAACCTGGAATTTTGCAGTTGGTTTCAAAATCGAGGTGCGGGCATCCCAACTTTATTAACAAAGTGCTATGGACGGATCTTTCGATTCTTCTCTGATACGATTTTTCAATCTTTCGATAGTTTCTGGTCTGTTATCCATCGATTTGGAAAAACTTCATTAAAGTAATTTCTTACATCGATGCGAAAATACCGAGGGACACCATCTTATCGGAACCAGACATCACCAGTAGGCATATCGTGCTCATTAGACTTGTGAAAAATTAATTCCAGGGCTGGAATCAGCTGAAAACGCAAAAAAACTAAATAAATATCGCCTGTCAAATTACCTTCAAAGAAATAAGGTCCCAGTATGCGATTTCCTACTATTCCAGACCAAACATTCACTTTTTCCCGCTGTTGTCTTACATCCAATACGGATTCTCTGGACTCCTAGTATTTTGTTCCGTTTAAGCAAAAAGTTGCATTCTCAGTGAAAATTATGTGATTTTTTAAGTTAGGGTTGTCTTTCAAATAAATTTCTAATTTCCTCTCAAACAATTTTATGTTTATAAAGGTGTTTTTTTTGAGGAAAAAAAAAAGGTTTAAAGTAGAAGATTAATAAAGAGTAGGTACGTTTTTTAAGGTACAGAAGAGACTATGATTGTTTGAAATAGTCGATAGTACGAAATAAAAGACAATTTTTTACATTTTTCTAACAAAAGTAGGACTTTAGAAGGGCTATTTATACAGGGTGACTACGACAAGAAAGTAGGTCTTTAGAAGGGCTATTTATTTATACTATAAAAACAGAGCGTCCTCTATTAAAAAAAATGTCGGTAATGTTATAGGTCTGTCAAACATGGTTAAAAAAAGTTGAAAATATTGCAGAAAAGTGACAATTTCGTTTTGCTTATTGATCTGTGTCCGTGATTTTTTAAAATCTGAACTGGAAAAAAATATGAATTTTGTTCCATCATTTTGGCGCACACTGTATATCCAGCGAATTCAAGAACAATAAAAATAACGTTCAGGTTAAAACAAACACCGCCGTACAGGGTAGGAATGCCTAATTACGAAGGTCCGAAAGTGTTCCTATTGGTTAATATACATTCAAATTTTTACCGCTCATTTTCATCCGAAATTTTTAAAATTCATACGACGTCGGAAAAACTTGAAATAATTTTAACTTTTATCCGCGCCACGCGCGCGCCATTATTCTATGGCTAGAAATTGGCCTCAATGATTTGGGATCGCGCCATTATTCTAT
>NW_019418095.1:18684-20000 GCF_000390285.2 Anoplophora glabripennis | reverse complement strand
CGGCATTCCTAGGCTGTTCAGCTCATGTTAGCAATGTCGATGCTCCCATTTCCTTAACTCTACAGGTAGTTGACCCTATATAACTTATATATATACTATTCAACTAAATCACCTTAACGTATATATTAAACAACCCGCATTAATAAAATTTGCACGTGCACAGACATTTAAAACATACATATTTAAGATTAAACGTTCTAACATTCTTACAAAGGTTGATATTAATAGCCCACTTACCTTTTGTCTTACTTTCTTCATTTATATTTACAAAAGAGATTAGAACCACTTTTAACACTACAAAATAATGCACTGATTACGATATTTTCATTTCGTATAATAGGGCAAATGTGTTCCTGTATTTCATAAAAGAGGGGATGTCCCTGAACTTTACAATACATCTACTTATACTTTATACATACTTCTTTAACTTCGACACCGCATCAACTGGATGGAGGTATGGTAGAAAAAGTGAACCATAATTTTTTACTTTACGATTCGTCATAAAAAAGAGAGAAGAAAAATACGTACATTTCATATATCCAAATTCAAGCATATACAGGGTGATCCATTAACGGTACGGAGCGGCTGTCCATAGGAATCTAGACGTGCTACGATTATGGGGTAAAAAATCTATTAACAAATAAGGCCAAAAGAAATTGATTTAACATATTTTCAAGTTTGTAACTTCACCACTAGAGGGCGCAACTGCTATAGTGTTACAGAAAATTCTCGTTTTTTTTTTTAAATGTCTCTCATATAACCTAATTGAAAATACACTTTTATGATATACTGTTAAACCCTTACGTTAAACCCATAAGTTTTATATGAACTTTTTTTTGTTATTACCATAGCAACGCCAGTATGAATGACGCCATCTTGAAATTTTTAAATTGTCATAACTTCTAAATGCCTTAATCAATTTCAAGAAACGGCGGCTCATTTTAAAGAACTATTAATAAAATTAAATAATATAGTGTGATCTGGGTTCAAACTTTCTATTGATATTTATGATGACAAATAAATTATTAAATTTTTCTATTCCCTAATTTAACCTGCTCTATCTTAATTCTATGCTACAAACATGTACTTATTCTATTCTTATAATTATTATTGTCACTCACTTCAGACCGATCAACAATCCTTTTTTTTTTAACTGTCCTTGATTTCTTACGTCGGTACCTTCTCTCTGTAGCGTTGCTTATATCCTCTCCCTTCTAGGCGTCTACGTACTCTCTCCTGGTGATTGTCGATATATGCTAGATGGGACTTCTAGCTCTCCCCTGGTCTCTCGTACCCCTCGAATCTTTTATTGTTGG
>NW_019418095.1:1251-14528 GCF_000390285.2 Anoplophora glabripennis | reverse complement strand
TTCACTTCTTTCATTTTATTTCTACAAAAATTTGCCACCATTCGGACAATCTGTTTGAATCGTTGTTTTTGCTCTCACTCGATATTAGTACTTCCACATATCTGTATCGTGGTTCCTAAATTAATAATTTTCACACATAAAGTTTAAATTATGATGATGTCCAACACAAAAATTAAATGCAAAATAAAAATGAACAACAAAAAAGTTCTCCTGATGCAACTGTTGTTTTAAAAAATTTTGTTTTTTCTTTTCTTTTATATTATACATGGAGTTGGTTGCTCTTAGGTATGTATTAACAAAAAAATTATTGTAAAAATTAAAATGTAATGCATGTTAAAATTGTAAATCATTAAGTTGTTTTATATTTTCAGGTTTTTAGTGTGACTTGTACAAAATAATGTGTTNTATATATCATTCTACCATTTCCGAGCCATCTGGAATATCGTACAATTCTGAGCCATGCAGAAATCTCATAGATATAAGAGAGGGGGTTCGATTCAAAATGGTGCCTTGAAGTCTAAAATCTCTTATATACAGCGAAATGTTTGGTTATGTAGAAGTTGTAAATCATGAAATTTTTCACTCAAATGATACGATTCTAGACCATTATATTTTCCATACCATTTCAAGCCAAAATATACAATTTTATCAAAAATTGCTTACAAAACTCAGCCAGTGCCAAGTTTACTTTAACAATTTTTTATGTATTACATCAGAAGAGTAGTTGTAATAAATATAAATTATAG
The DNA here is from genome assembly GCF_000390285.2 of Anoplophora glabripennis. NCBI lineage: Eukaryota > Metazoa > Arthropoda > Insecta > Coleoptera > Cerambycidae > Anoplophora > Anoplophora glabripennis. The sequence continues at coordinate 13,782 of NW_019418095.1, read as the reverse complement.
TAATTTGCAGGACTAAACTTCCACATTTAAATGGAATTTGTTTAAGGTACCCAGATAAAAAAGAAACACATTAAGGTCACACATTTAAATTTTTATTGAGATTGATCGATTATATAATATGTGTGTCTCAATGACTGTGAATCTGCTTTAATACAGGTTAAGGCTGGTGTACCTCAAGGTTCGGTTTTAGGGCCCATACTATTCCTTATCTATATCAATGACTTACCTGTTAACATTCGTAATGCTTCTTGTACACTCTTTGCAGATGATACAACTTTGTTAACCCGTGATAAGAACAGCAGAGACAGTCTAAACCTCGCTAATACCTGGTTTTCGGCAAATAATCTAAAATTAAATATCAGTAAAACAAACTTCATAACTTTTACAACTAGTAAAAATTCAGAGAAGTCTGAACCAGTTAATTTGCTTGGTATTACCCTTGACCCCGGTTTAACTTGGACACCTCATATCAATAAACTATGTTCAAAACTAGCTACGCAGATATTCTTTATGAGACAAATAAGATCGATCATTTGTCACTAATAATGTAATGAAAATGGTTTACTTCTCATTAATACAGAGTAATTTAACCTATGGTGTGCCATTGTGGGGCAACTCTAGTGGTTCATATAGAGTTTTTGTATTGCAAAAAGCAGCTGTTCGTCTGCTTGCTGGTGTCCCTAGGTTAGCTCCCAGCAGGGAGATATTTGTCAGGTATAAGATTCTACCACTGACCTGCCTTTATCTACTTGATTCGCTTCAACTTGTTCATTCTAATTTGTGTAATTTGCAATCTCATGCTGATATACATCAATACAACACCAGGCATGCTGGAAATTTGGTTGAATCTTATTCGCGTATTAATGTAACTCAACGTAACAAACTTACTATCAGTTTGTTCAACAAGTTTGATAATTTTTGTAGACGAAAACGTATAAAAAACATGTCTCAAAAAACCTTTCACAGGTTTACGAAATCTTTCCTTTTGAGCCATTGTTTTTATACTGTCGATGAATTTTTAACATTTATAACTACTCAGCCTATGTTGTGACTATAAATGTACCATTTAATGTACATAAATGTCAATAAAGTTAATTCTATTCTATTCTATTCTATAACTTTTCAAATCAGAAACGTTTTGACTCTGAAATGGATTCTGCAAACACCAACTTCACTTGAAAACAACACTCGAATATTAACAGCACGTTTCGACGATCAAGTTGTCATCATCTGGCGATGATTAATATTCGAGTTTTAATCATCTTGATGAATGTTAGAAATACGAGTGTTGTATTCAAGTGTATCTGGTACTTGTGGAACCTATTTCAGAGACAGGGCCACACACTGAAGCTTTCAGCCCCTCCAGCACGTTTTTAAATGAATTTTTGTTTAGTTATATTTCCCTGTGTACATGTTGTAAACCATGGCTTTAATTGACGTCCACTTCTTGTTCTATATAAGTCACAATCATCGTCCGGTTGACATTGAGGATTGTTTTTATTGATGGTTGTTTTGAGTGTAGCAAGGGCATCTTCCCCCCGTTCTTCTTCAACCTCTTCATCGTTAATTACTGATTGTTCTTCCTGAAATTAAATACAAGGATTTAATGAGTATTATTTTCCTTACAAATTCCATCGTGTGCTGCAGAATGGCTAGCAATCGAAAAAGAATTCGCGAGTAAATTTCCACGAGTTATTGGTGCAAAATGAATCTGACTATATCAACTACAAGAAATCATTCAATATACTGTTGTTAGATGAAGTAGACAGCAATTACAAGTTTATTTTTGTTGATATAGAATGTCAAGGTCCAAAAAATGACGGTGGCGTATTTACTAATGGTTTATTCTGGCAAAACATTTGCTCGAATCTATTGTACGCGGAGCGCAAATGGCTCCATCTGTCGTGCTGACTCCCAACTGTGCCATTCAAATAGCTACAGTAGGAAGCGACCTGTTATATTGCAGGTACTTTGATGCACGACTGCCACCCACAGAGGGCGAAACACAATATTTTAATTGTCAGTGTTGCGAGAAACAACTACTCCGCTGATTATATGCCCCGACCGGCATTGAATTATACTCACAACACCTAGTCAATGGCAGTTGTCACAGATGCTATATTTTTCATCTCTATCTCCTACATATAGAATATTTCAGATAAATCCTTGCAGATATTATCGGCTGTATGATGTTGTATTAAATCTTTTCCAAGGTATATTGCTTTTACCGTTGATTCTTCTTCATCTGCGGAGCAAGAGTTTTAAATAGAAATAGAAAAAAAAACAAATACATTTATAATTGTAAACAAGTGGTTAAGAATTAGGAGTAACTACCCCGAAGAAAACAAAAACTAAGAAAACTCTATGATACGTGTTATTATACTACCTCGCTGTACTCTTCCCTCTCCTCTGCTCTGGTCTCCTTGGCCTGCGGAATTTGCTGTCGTGGCAGGAATACCCTTTGCCCATGGATGGCTGATACTAATTTGGGAGGCCCAAGTTGGGTGGTAGTGACGATTAGGGGAATATTTTAAATACCGCTAACACGGCCACCCTGCAAGAGGTGCGTCCTCGCACCGCCTTAGTTCCAGTCATCTGAAATCATTAAAACTCAGAGTTGATATAATCAAGATAGGATAATCAAGATAAGATAAGAGTTGATATTTGTTGATATAACAGAGACCACCTTAATCGTGAAAGGCGGCCTTGCTTATACAACGATTTCGTCATTTATTGATGTCGTGAATCAGCTGTTACTTGTTACATTTCAACTTGGCATTATTATACTAAGACAGGAAAGTTAGCAATTTTAATTTCAAACTTGTGACAGTCAAAGGTACTTTCGTTGGAACTTCCAAACTTCACGTTATTGGAAAGTTTTGAGAGTTATGCACTCAACTTCGGGCAGAGTTGCCACCCCTTAAGATAGTGGAGTTGCCGCTATCTCGATTGAAGTCTGACTTGGGCGGGGTTGCCGTCTTGAACATAATTTATGTGTTGGAAGGCCCTAGGTGGGGTTGCCACCTCTTAAGATAGTGGAGTTGCCGCTATCTCGACCTCTTTCTTGTACGGGGTTGCCGCCATGAACAGTGGGGTTGTCACTAACATTGAGACACTATATCGAAAATTGTCAGAATTATCAACAATTGAATTTCAGTACTTACTTATTAGTGGTTTGTTGATGTTGTTGAAGGCCAAGGTCTCAACTGTTCGTGAGCTGTTACTGTACTTCGTAACCCTTTTCTATGGAGCACATATCTCTCATTGGGAAGTACTGATCGGATGGTAAAAGGTCCCTTGAATTTTGGTTTCAGTTTGCCTCCACCAGCTAACTGAGAATTCTCAATAGCTACCATATCTCCTATGTTAAATAATTTCGTGGAGTATCGGGTAACGTTGAATCGCTGAGATTGTTTGTTTGCATTTTCTCGCATTCGTAAACGTGCTTCCGCGACGGCCTTGTCAGGGTCGATGAAGTCATCAGTAGGAAGGTCTCCTAAAAACTGTTGAGTCGCCGCTAATCGCGGATTAATTTCCAAATGAAGCACTGCTGGTGCGTAGCCCATTACTGAATTAACATTTACATTAATGTTGTCCTCTATTGCTGCTAATGCAGATGTCCACATGTTTTCACTTTTGTCTGTAAGTGTCGCACGTTGTAACGTCCCTTTGTTCTGTCGCCAAATTTTTGTAACGTACTTTTATTGACTTGGCTTTGATTTTACGGTGGTGACGGTTCGGTTCAGACGTTACTTGTGACCGCCCCCGGTATACTACCAACTCTAAACGGAATCTTAATTCACAATTGCGAATTCTAATTTACTAGATTTATTGACGTCACTGACGTCCCTATTTGGACGCCTAATTTTATGACGACCCTTGACTACTAGTTTATCGGCAGCGGTGGTTGGCAGCCGGCGGTGGTGAGTGACGTCACAGGAACGTACTCCGGATTGAATCTTTTTGTTCGGTTTTTGTCTCGGGCGCCAGTTTCCCAATCGGTTACGTGGGGGAAACTCCACGTGAAACCTACCCTCGGTTTAGAGTAAGTACTCGGGATAGCTGCAGTGAAGAAAGTTTAATTCCAGGGGTCTGTTATATTTCTCTTAATTTCAAGCAAAGTAGTTCTCTGAGTGTAGTGTTATTTTCCTTTCAAAATAAACGGTCTTATCAGTGTAGGTCACAAAAAGATAGTGCGACTTTTTACTGAGCGGAATTTATCAATCTTATCGGTGTTAAGAATGAATACAAACGGGAATTATATTTACTAGATTTATTAATCAGGCCTATTGAACTTGAAACAAACAAACAAAAGTAAAACAGATTCTTATTACAGTTATTATAAACAACTAAAATTAGAAATGTACAAATAATGTACAAACGGTGGGAATAAAAATAGAATTGGTTAGAGCAATTATATATCACGGGATTAAAAATGCCTATTCGGTTTTCCGGCGCTGTAAAGAATTACAAAATTAGAACATACTAAAATATCGGTGGTCAGGACACAAAAATCGGTATGGTAGGCAAATGCAGTATTAGGCGGTTAGTTTATTTTTACAATAAACAATCTAATACTATAAGAAACGGTACGCCAACGGTATTCGGTTTTAATTTCGGTCGGTGCTAGAAAGAAAAACACAGTTAGCAAATCAGAGTAATAAATAATCAACAAATATGCCGATTCCAAATGGCTCTGAAACAAAGAAAAATAGATTACGGGCTACTCTAATGCTACAAATAAATATCGTCGGCGGTTTCTAGCAAATGCAACGGAAATATGCGGAGTTAATACCAGCCAAGGAGGAAGCGAAGCAAGCAATACACAAATGGCATAAATAAGCAAACGGTGATCAGGTACAGGAATAGTTTGGGTGACGGGAGGCAAAGTCTATTCGAGTGCACGTTCGGACGCGCGGCCGGTGACAGATTTCTCCTGGAAGCGGTGTTATGCACAGCCAACTCCCTGGGTCTATCCGTCGGTACGGCTGGCACTTAACGTCTTCCGCTGGCGATGTTATGCACAGTCAACCAGCAGTTTCAGTCAAGGTACCCCGCAACGTTCGTCAAAACGAGGGCGATGTTATGCACAGTCAACCCGCCGCCAGACAACGCCGCTGCCGCACCACGTACTGTATACGACAGATGTCTCCTGAAAGCGGTGTTATGCACAGCCAACTTCCTGGGTCTATCTGTCACGGTTTGGCCAGCACCTAACGTCTTCCACTGGCGATGTTATGCACAGTCAACCAGCGGTTTCAGTTAATGTGCCCTAGCTACGTTCCTCAAAACGAAGGCGATGTTATGCACAGTCAACCTCCGCCTGATAACGCCGCCGCCGCACCGGACAGCACTTAGTTCAAAATAGAGTTCAAAACTCGGCAGGACTTATACCAATATCAGGACAAGTAAAGATCAGGAAATACAATTTGCTTACTTATTCCGGGTCGCTGCTCCTGGTGGCTAACTCCTTCGGTTCGGATGGCGGTCTCTGGGTCGGTGTCAGGTCCTCGGGGTGGTCCTCAGGGCTGGAGCTGGAGCTCTTCGAGTTCAGGATCTGAACTGCCTGTTTTCGTCCAGGCACGGTTGTTTTATTGCCACAATCCTCCCTTAACTGACCAGGAGTCTTAGTGGGATTATGCGCGCGGCACTCGTCAGAGAGGGGCGAACGGACGGTTCAGCTCGACTCGCCGACAATAATTGCTCTTGCCAATTAAGTTAATTAAAGAAATAAATAGCAAAACTCTTACACAAAACTTAACATCAATACCGGTTCATTACAACGCAATAGGTTGAAAACTGTTCGCATGACACGTTCAACTTGCCCATTTCCTCTTGGTACACCTGTCGCAATATGATGCAGTGTTACACTTTGTTCACTGAGGAAATTTCGAAACATTACCGATGTAAAAGCTGCTGCTCGGTCTGCTATAATGCGTCGTGGTTTTCCCAGTTCCTTAAAAACGGACATTAAGGCACGAATTGAGCATTCAGACGTTTTCTTTGGTATCGGTAGAAGTCGACAATATTTGGAAAATGCATCAATTATGACTAAAATTTGCGTGCATCCATTAGATTTAACTAGCGGGCCAGCATGGTCGAGGTGCCATGTTTCTAAAATGTCATTTGGTTCTTCACCACGTTACCACAGTCCGCGTCTAGGACCGGTATGCTATTTACCAATAACACAAGATCAGCAATTGTTTATGTACTTTTTCAAACATCTACCCATTTTGGGCCAGAATAAATCCTGTCGCATCTTCTGAATACACTTGTCCCAGCCAATATGTGACGATAGGTCATGGTATAATTGCATCGTAAGCAAACGTGCGGCCACTGGTACAAAACACTTGGGTGGATTTGTTTTGGTTACGAAGTGTTATTCAAAACAGTATAGTGAGGGTCAGCATCCGGATTATTAAATATTTCTCGACAGAAATCGTCATTGTTTTGAAACTCCCGTAATGTTTGTGTATCATTGAGTTTATTTGGGTTTATGGTTTTTAATGCACATATTTTTAACTCAGGGTTATCATCCACGGGATTTCTACTTGAATAATCCACATGTCATTTTATTACCAGATTTTCGATTGAAAATTCATAATCTTGCAATTTAATCCACCATCGCGCTACACGTGGATGAAGGTTTTTCATCACTGCTGTCGCGCGCACTGAGATGCAATCCGTATATACTGTGAATTGCCTGCCATAAAGGTACACTCTAAAATGTTCCACAGCTTCTACTATAGCTAGAGTTTCTAAGTCGTAAGAGTGATATTTTGATTCAGAATCGGTGGTACGACGACTATAATACGCAACGGATCGAACGATATCATTTTCTTTCTGTAGAAGTGCCGCTCCGATTCCAATCGAACTCGCGTCTTTATGTAATTCGCATAATCGGGGTTGTAAATACGTAACACAGGCGAATCAGTTAGTTTGTTTATAATTAATTGCCTGGCTGCTTCACACTCAGCAGTCCACTCAAACACATGGGTTTTCTTTAATAAGGCTGTTATTGGCGCAGTAAGTTGCGAAAAGCCTTTGATAAATCGCCGAAAATATCCCGTGAGTCCCATGAACTGACGAACACTTTTCACAGTAGTGGGAGGAGTTGTCATAGTCAACGCACTAATTTTTTTCGGACTAGGACGTACTGTTCCTTCACTCAACAAGACTCCGAGATACTCAGTTTCTTTTGCGAAGAAAATACACTTTTCATAGTTCAACGAAAAGCCTGCAAGCGCGAGAGCACTTAACACCAGCTCTAAGTCTATTAATCCCTGATCCACTGTGACAGACGGTACTAGCACATCATCAAGATACACTAAGGCCTTTTTGCCTTTCAAAGGTCCCAGGGCTTTATCGATAGCTTTTTGATAAATCGATGGAGCATTGGCGTACCCAAACAGCATACGGTTATACTCGTAGTGTCCATCGGGTGTCACAAAGGCAGTAATGTGTTTCGAACCCTCCTCTATTTCCATTTGATGGAAACCCGATTTCATGTCTAACGTAGTGTAACGTACTTTACTCGGTTGCCAAATTTTTGTAACACCCTTTATATACTTTATTTTGGTTTTGATTTTTCGGTGGTGACGGTTCGGTTCAGACGTTACTTGTGGCCGCCCCCGGTATACTACCAACTCTAAACGGAATCTTAATTCGTAATTTCGAATTCTAATTTGCTATATTCAGTGACGTCACTGACGTCCCTATTTGGACGCCTAATTTTATGACGACCCTTGACTACTAGTTTATCGGCAGCGGTGGTTGGCAGCCGGCGGTGGTGAGTGACGTCACAGGAACGTACTCCGGGTTAAATCTTTTTGTTCGGTTTTTGTCTCGGGCGCCAGTTTCCCAATCTGTTACGTGGGGGAAACTCCACGTGAAACCTACCCTCGGTTTAGAGTAAGTACTCGGGATAGCTGCAGTGAAGAAAGTTTAATTCCAGGGGTCTGTTATATTTCTCTTAATTTCAAGCAAAGTAGTTCTCTGAGTGTAGTGTTATTTTCCTTTCAAAATAAACGGTCTTATCAGTGTAGGTCACAAAAAGATAAGCGGACCCCTTTTTTACTGATCGGAATTTTATCAACTTTGTCGGCGTTAAGAATGAATACAAACGGGAATTATATTTACTAGATTTATTAATCAGGCCTATTGAATTTGAAACAAACAAACAAAAGTAAAACAGATTCTAATTACAATTATTATTACTAACTAAAACCAGGAATATACAATAAATTTACAAGCGGTGTAAGAATGAAATAAAATGGGTTAGAAATAAAATGGGTTAGAGCAATTATTTGCGACGGGTTTAAAAATGCCGATACGGTTTTCGGAGCTGTAAATAAATACAAATTAGTCAAATATCAGGACACAAAATCGGTACGGTAGAAAACGGAGTCTTTGGCGTTTGGTTTATTTAATAAACAATCTAAGACTTTACGAAACGGTACGCCAGAATAATATTCGGTTTTAAATTTCGGTCGGTGCTAGAAAGGGAAAAATAAGATTAATAAATTAGAGCAATAAATAAATTGTTCCCAATGGTTCTGAAACAGAAAAATAATTACGGGTGACTCTAATTCTACAAATAAATATCGGCGGCAGTTTCTAGCAAAGCGACGGAAATTAAGCGGAAATGCGACCAGCCAGGAGAAAAAGCCAAGCAAAGCGGTTTATATCAGGCACAAATAAGCAAACGGTAATCAGGAAAATGATGTTGTTGGTAAACAGGAGGCAAAGTCTGGACGAGGTGCGAGTTCAAATGCGGGGCGGCCGACAGACTTCTCCCGGAAGCGGTGGGTGGCCCAGCCAAACTTCGGGGGTCTATCCGTCGTTGCACAGCCGACACACAACGTCTTCTACTGGCGGTGGGTGGCCCAGCCAAACCAGCAGTTTCGGTTATTGTGCCCTACAGCGTTTATCTAGCTTGGGCGGTGGGTGGCCCAGCCAAACCTTCGCCGACAACGCTGCTGCTGTACACTTCGACACCTTCACGTCTTCTACTGGCGGTGGGTGGCCCAGCCAAACCAGCAGTGTCAGTAAAGGGGCTCACAACGTTTGTCGAACGAGGGCGGTGGGTGACCCAGCCAAACCGTCGCCGATAACGCTGCTGCCGTACGGACCTGCACTCAACGTCTTCCACTGGCGGTGGGTGACCCAGCCAAACCAGCAGTTCGGTCGATGTGACTAACAACGTTCGTCGAACGAGGGCGGTGGGTGACCCAGCCAAACCTTCGCCGACAACGCCGTGGTCGTACTGTCTTGCCAGAGTTCAAAACGGCCAGACTTGTACCATAGCAGGACAAGTGAAAATAGGAAAATACAATTTGCTTACTTATTCCGGACGGTTGCTTCTGGCGGCTAACTCCTTGGGTCGGATGGCGGTCTCAGGTCGGTCTTCAGGTTCTCGGGGTGGTCCTCGGGTTGGTACTGGAGCTCTTCGAGTTCTGGCAGCGAACTCCTTGGGTCGGGTGGCGGTCTCTGGTCGGTGTTCAGGTCCTCGGGGTGGTCCTCGGGCTGGTGTTGGAGCTCTTCGAGTTCTGGCAGCGAACTCCTTGGGTCGGGTGGCGGTCTCTGGTCGGTGTTCAGGTCCTCGGGGTGGTCCTCAGGTTGGCGTTGGAGTTCTTCGAGTTCTGGCAGCGAACTCCTTGGGTCGGGTGGCGGTCTCTGGTCGGTGTTCAGGTCCTCGGGGTGGTCCTCGGGCTGGTGTTGGAGGTCTTCGAGTTCTGGCAGCGAACTGAGGATCTTCGTGCAGGAACGGTGGTTTTATTGTCCCAATCCCCCCTTGACTAGGCAGGAGTCGTGGTGGGACTATGCGCGCGGCCCTCGACAGAGTGGGGCAGCGGACGGTTTCGGCTCGACTCGCGGTTAATTGCTCTCACCCAATTAAACTAATTAAATAAATAACTGGCCAGCGGCCTTACACAAATCGGAAAATAATAATGCTTCATTACATCCCCCCCTTACTTCGGTGAAAAATAAAATAAAAGAATTTTATTTTATTTTTCTTCAATAAAAACTTATTACTATCGGAAATTTCTTAAAACTAATAACGGTAAATAAAAAGTTTCTCCTATTAAGGCGTGTGTCCCATTCGTGACCAATGCTTTATTAGGGCCACATACACCTTTTACAATACGGGTTAAGAGATGCTAGGTATCCTGCTCATGGCCTGAAGTAGGAACCTACCGACCTAGCTCGTCGTCCGGTTCGTCGTACTGGGATTCCTTCCCACTGCGTAGCTTGGTCTCGTCGCGGAGTTCTACGTGTCTGCAGGTATAGGCAACATTGTACGCCTTTAGATTGTAGGCGTCGGGGTGGTTTTTGGATGTTCCGGTGTTGTTTCGGGATTCCTCGGCAGGTGAAGTCTCGGCTGATGACACCCATTTGTCCACACTGAGAACAGAAAAGCCGGGGGGTACCAATGCAGTGCGCTCGCACATGGCCGGGATAGCCACAGCGCCAACAGAGGACATGAGTGTTCCTTGGTCTGGATTCTACTCGACGCTGGGGGTGCTGCGACCTTACCGGGGCTCTGGTTGCGGTGGGCTACGACGTCCCTCGGATCGGAATCGGATATCACAGTCCTGGCTGATTTCACGGGTTCTCGGATTGTTGCGGTGTCTTCTTGGTGGACGGTAACGGATTCGACGAGACTGGGTGTCTCGTTTATGGCCTCCTCCAGGGCTACGAGGAGAAAATCGGTTTCATCACATTCGGTTATGTGGACGTCAAGTACGGGACTTTCCATTTCCTTGGAGAGAGACAAGAAAATGAATTAATTACAACAAAGATATCGGTATAAATAAACAGGTTTTTATTTCCGGCATATTCTAATAACATAAGGGCACTAAATTAATGAAATCAAAATCAAAAATTTTTTTTTATAATCTAACAGGGATGGACAGTGGGGTAGTTTTAGTCTCGTTGTAGTGGTTCAGGGGACAACCAATAGTGATACTGCTGGCCGGCGGATGTCTTCAGCCGGTACCGGGTGCGTTTCGGGCACGTTTCTGGGGGTATTTGGGACATAATTTTTTTTCTGAGTTCTTCGTCCCATAACTGGGGGTCCTTGTTTGCCCAAATAAGATCCCCCAGTACCAGGTTTTCACGTATTTTCGGCAACGGTTTGGGTTTCGGTATATCCGTGGTAATACGGATTTCGGTAAAGGTCACGGTAGGGGGCCGTGTCGGGCGGCAGGGTTTCCGAGCGGTTAAGTCCTCGGGAATATTTGCTTCGGGTCCGGGAGCGAGAGCTGCTGTGGCTGGCGATCTTTCCGCCGTTATCCCTCTCGGGGATTGCATCAGCCGGGCTCGTCGCTTCGCTTCGGCTTCATAGGCCTGTGCCTCGAGGCGTTTGAAGGCGGCATCTAAGTGGGGGGTTTTCAATGTCGGGACGGAGGCTCCTCGAGGCGGTTCACCTGGTAGGCGCCCTCGGACTAAACGGGGTCGTTTAAAATGCACTGTGAAGCAAGATAAAAAAACCGGTAGGATGGGCTTTTTTTTCTTTGCTTGGGTTTTCCCCCATGACTGGTTGCGCCTCTCGCGATGCATTATGCATTTGATACAGGTACAGGTTTTAAATCCTTGATGTGGATTCTTTTTAATTTCTTCCCAGTCTCGGACTTCAAGTCATAGACTACGGGTGAAATTACTTTAATTACGGTATACGGTCCGGAGTATTTCGGAGCTAGTTTTGCCGCAAAACCTCTAACAGCGGACGACAACGGATTCTCTCGCTTCATTACCCGGTCTCCCACGCGACATCGCCAGTCACGCCGGCGGAGATTATAGTAATGACTTTGTGTGTTAAAGGCATGTGACAAATTTAGTTTTACTAGATCGAAAACTTCTTTGAGTTTCGATACACGGTTTACATGGTTCTCTCGGTCAGTATCGGACGGCCCTTCCTCTGGGATAGATTCCTTATTGCGGTACAGTGCCTTCGGTACTTCCAACTCTCGGCCAAAGTTCAGGAAGGAGGGTGTGAATCCTGTAGATTCATGACGGGCGCTGTTGATTGCAAATTTGAAATCGGATAGATGTTGGTCCCAGTGACGGTGATCCTGTTCACAGAATTGTGCTATCATTGTCTTGATAGTCCGGTTTGTCCTCTCAACAGGATTTGCTTGCGGAGTATAGGGCGGAGTAAATCGGTGTCGTATATCCAGGTCTTGTAATAAGGAACGGAATGAACGGCTATCATATTGCGTTCCATTATCACTGATGATTTCCTTCGGGCATCCATAACGGCAAATGATGTCCTCGTAGAGGGCTTGCGTAACGTTACGGGCGGTGGCACTTCGGAGTGGTCGGAATTCAACCCACTTGGTAAAACGGTCCTGGAATACAATTAAAAATCGGTGACCCTTACTGGACCTCGGTAACGGTCCAACTAAGTCGGTGCTGACGGTTTCCCAGGGTTGTCGGACTACGGACGGTTGCATCTTCCCTGGTGTCTGTTGCTGCGATGTCTTATAGCGCTGGCATTGAAGACAACTTCTCACATAACTAGTGACTTCC
>NW_019418095.1:0-911 GCF_000390285.2 Anoplophora glabripennis | reverse complement strand
TGGGGCCACATACACCTTTTACAATACGGGTTAAGAAATGCTAGGTATCCTGCTCATGGCCTGAAGTAGGAACCTACCGACCTAGCTCGTCGTCCGGTTCGTCGTACTGGGATTCCTTCCCACTGCGTAGCTTGGTCTCGCCGCGGAGTTCTACGTGTCTGCAGGTATAGGCAACATTGTACGCCTTTAGATTGTAGGCGTCGGGGCGGTTTTTGGATGTTCCGGTGTTGTTTCGGGGTTCCTCGGCAGGTGCAGTCTCGGCTCATGACACCCATTTGACCACATTGAGAACAGAAAAGCCGGGGGGTACCAATGCAGTGCGCTCGCACATGGCCGGGATAGCCACAGCGCCAACAGAGGACATGAGTGTTCCTTGGTCTGGATTCTACTCGACGCTGGGGGTGCTGCGACCTTACCGGGGCTCTGGTTGCGGTGGGCTACGACGTCCCTCGGATCGGAATCGGATATCACAGTCTTGGCTGGTTTCACGGGTTCTCGGATTGTTGCGGTGTCTTCTTGGTGGACGGTAACGGATTCGACGAGACTGGGTGTCTCGTTTATGGCCTCCTCCAGGGCTACGATGAGAAAATCGGTTTCATCACATTCGGTTATGTGGACGTCAAGTACGGGACTTTCCATTTCCTTGGAGAGAGACAAGAAAATGAATTAATTACAACAAAGATATCGGTATAAATAAACAGGTTTTTATTTCCGGCATATTCTAATAACATAAGGGCACTAAATTAATGAAATCAAAATCAAAAATTTTTTTTTATAATCTAACAGGGATGGACAGTGGGGTAGTTTTAGTCTCGTTGTAGTGGTTCAGGGGACAACCAATAGTGATACTGCTGGCCGGCGGATGTCTTCAGCCGGTACCGGGTGCGTTTCGGGCAAGTTTCTGGGGGTAT
>NW_019418094.1:18877-21959 GCF_000390285.2 Anoplophora glabripennis | reverse complement strand
TACTAACATGATTGTCAGAAAAAACAAAGTAGAAAAATTTATTAAAACAAATATACTAACATCGCATTAACGTAAACAAAATAATTCAAACGTACCTATATTTTGATCATCACGATAATAAAAATAAAGTAATAAAGTGACATACGAACATTATACCGGATGGGGCATTTATCTTGAGACAAAATAACATCTTCGTTAGACTCGATTATTTCGAAAAAAGTTTCTGACAAAAATTGTAGGGCACCGAGGGGCTATTGAATCCTTATGGATCCATATTACGACTTCCGGTCTAGACCGGAAGTAGTGGAAACATCCATTTTTTTACCACAGATTTCGATTCAAAAACATAAAAAAAACTTACTTGTTCTTATTATTTCTTCGATTTAACCCATATTTTGGCCATAACATGGCCATAGAAAACAATAAAAAACAAGAATCTTGACACAACGGAGTATCACTATTATTTTTAAAATGTTTCATACAAAAGTTGTAGGGTGAAAAGAGGGCTATCTTGACATGACCTTGAAAATGACCTTGATCTTTCACCGAAAACAAGCCCCCAAAGGGAATAAAAAAATACTACGTCCACGTTATTATTCCTGGGTACTAGTGCTAAAAGTAGTTAATAATTATACAGTTTATCGACCTTAAAATGACCTTCTGATCTTGTTCTTGAGGTTAAGTTCATATCTTATTGTAANGCTTACAACGGTTATAGATCTAGTGAGTTTTTGGCAGTGTCGGGAGTACCGCAGGGCTCTAATCTGGGCCCACTTCTGTTTTTACTCTTTATAAATGATTTGTGTTCTATTGTTGATTGTCACTATTTGATGTTTGCTGATGATCTTAAAGTTTACTTTAAAATTGACACCGCATCTGACTGTATTAACATCCAGAATCAGTTGAATAAAATTGAACATTGGTGTCAGATTAACAATCTCAGCATGAATGTATCAAAGTGTAAGGTTATGACCTATACAAGTATTTGTGTCATTTTGTTATATGTTTAATTCAACCATTTTACAGCGATGTGCAACCATTAAAGACTTAAGGGTCATATTCGATAAGAAGCTGACATTTTCAGCTCACTTTTTAAAATATATAATCGTCAGCAATATACTTGGATTTATCAGCAGGAACTGTAATACCTTTAGTAATGTTAAAGCCCTTAAAACACTGTATTTCTCGTATGTTAGATCTAAGCTGGAATATTGCAGTATAATATGGTCGCCTATTTACAATGTACACAAGTTAAACCTGGAGAGAGTACAAAGAAAGTTTTTAAAATTTGTTCATTTTAAAACGTGTGGTATTTATCCTGAAATGATCACCAGCTGCTTAGAAATGAATTTAATATGCCCTCTTTTGAACTTCGCAGAATGCAGCAAAGTCTGAAAATCCTCTATTTGCTGACACACAATGGAATTGATTCACCAGATTTATTGAAGAAATTATTATATTATATCATTTTACACCTGTTATAACTCGCCAGCCCTCTACTTTTCACTTGCCACAAGCTAATTCAGTCTTATTAATCACCTTTTTATAATATGTTGCATAATTTTAATATGATTTCTGGTACATGTGATATTAATTTTGATGGGTTAAATGTCATATTGGATAGATTTGCAGTAGCCGTAAGTGTTTTACATCAGTAGTATACTAATTTGTTTTTTGCATTGTAACCTGATGTAATATTCTTGTATGTACATTTAATTATGTCTTGTGTTGTATACTTATCTATCTTTGTTATTTATATACTTTAGTGTGGTAATATTGTCCTGTAATTGGAGAAATCTGTTGGGCAATGAAACTAACTAAATAAATAAATAATTAAAAATTAAAAACAAAAAATGGTGGAGGCGCCGATGTTACATAAAATCACAAATATTTCCTAAACTATTAATTTTACCGAGTTGAACCTAGAGGGTATTATCGTTGGCAAATTTTTCAGGGAACATATTTTTGATACAGGTAGATTGCGATCGTCATCTATGTAAAAATTCTAGGGATTGGGCATAGACCGTCCCTGGCGTCCTGTTTATAACAACAAAAACAAGCTCTACACTTGTGTTATCGATCATCACATTTGCATCATGCTGAAGTTAATAGTTTAGAGATTAAAAATAAAAAAAACCTTTTTAATTTCCACTTTTGAGGGCCCGTAACTTGTTAACGAAGGCCCGTATGAAAAAGATTTATATGAAGAACTGACCTTATTTTGACCTCATCTATTTGTCCTCGACTCTTTTGTATCAAGTACCGGGACACCCTGTATACAGGGTGCGTTAAAAAGTAAATAGGACTTTTAAAAAATAAGCATTTCTATCAATCAATAACGGCTTGTAATCTGTTTGAATTACAATTGATTGATTCGGATGGTAGTTGGACATATTATTAGACTGTTTTGTTTTTTCATTTATAAAATGATGTCAAAATAAGTAAATAAGTTCATAACATTATGGGCCCGGAAATGTTTCCTTTGTGATAGATGTAAAATTTTAAAAAATCATGTTTTTCTAAATATTTAGAAATCGATTTAAGATATTACACTGAGTATAGTACAGTGGCAGTGTAATATCTTAAATCGTTTTCGAGATATTTAGAAAAAAAACGGATTTTAAATTTCTTTCGACATCTATCTCAGAAAGGAAACATTTCCGGACCCATAATGTCATGAACTTATTTACTTATTTTCACTTCCAGAACACGTCCTTAAAATATTTCCCTTTCCTCCCGAAACTGTATAAGTTATAATAAAACTGTAGTTTACAATATTTTTTTATTTTGTTGCCTTCATGACCTACCTACCTACTTTCTGCAGAATATCACGCAAATTCTTATTTCAAAATATTAATTTTCTCAGGGACAAGAAAAATAATGTGGCAAGACAAAATAATTTTAAAACCTGTATACTCTTCCTGCAGGTCTGCAATTTTTTGTTGTGTCGTTACACACGTGCCTACAAAAAAATATATGACACGCCCCTAATTATTGATGCCTCCCAAAATTCCTATTAATAGTCCACCGGCTCGCCCCTTTAAAAGTAGTATGCCTTTTAGGTTGGAAACCTTTATCTTGC
>NW_019418094.1:8269-18710 GCF_000390285.2 Anoplophora glabripennis | reverse complement strand
CAGGGGTCGGCAAGTAATTTTAGGTGGGGTCCGGATACTTTTGAAAATTTTTAACGAGGTCCAGAAAAAAAATTCATATTTCTTATTTTTTTATTTGGACTCAAATTTAATCTGCTTACTAACCAATAAGAAGTCAAAACACACACACAATTGTAAAATACTAGAAAAAAATGATAAGATTGGCACTTAAACGTAAAAAACATTTTTTAAATAATTTATTTGAGTAATTTATACTTTCAAAAAATTTTTGGCGGTCCAATATTTTACCTTTCGCGGTCCGGACCTGGACCGCGGTCCGCCAGTTGCCGACCCTTATATCTAGAAAGTAAAGTGAAGAATATGGATCATTGGTACGTGTCGCTTATTCATTTTAAGTTCGTAGACGATGTGACTGAGAAATTTTAGTGGTATAAATTGGCGTAAGAGGCAACTATACTTGTCCGGGCGAATTATGTTTATTTTTCAAAAATTGGGTCTGTTTCGGTTGATCGATAAATCGGTCGAATTTCATGGGCGTAAAATTAAGTAAAAAATACACAGAACAAAGACCTAGATTTGTGTTTTTGTACGGATCGAGCGTCATATTGTTTATAATAAAAGAAGAAAAAATGCTCTGTTTTCAGTTTCATTAGCTACAAGGACAGGCGTTTGTGAAAGCTCGCATTTTTTTTACATTGCAAAATTAGCAGAGGAAAAAAAAGTGCAAAATTTTCAGAATTAAATAAAAAGAACAAATTTGACTGAAATTGGATGAAACTACAAGGAAAGATAACTGTTGGGATACAGGAACAAAATCGATAGGTATACTTCATGTCGATTAGAGGCTTATTTTCGGAGATATAAAAGAAAAACTGAAAAATAGACAATTTTTTTTTTCTTTTTTTTTATAAACAATGTGACACTCGACCTCTACAAATATACAAATTTAGCCTTTTGTTTTGACTTTTTTACTTTTTTTACTTTACGGCTTATGCCCGATTCTTAAAAAAGCATGTTTGGTCTAATTCGCCCGGACTATAAATTGAAAGTCCACAGTAAACCGTCAACAGAAACAGAGCAGCATAACCACCGAAACTATAAGTATAACATAAACAGACAACTCAATTCATAATTCGGCGTAATGAATATAAAATTATTATTACTTTTATTATTATTTTAATAATTTGGTCCTATAACCAATGCCCAACCCAAACCTAAACCATACTAAAACAGCAGTAACACGTGGCTTTCAGAACTCATCAGATGGGTCGGCTCTTATGAGCGTGAATGACGGAATAAGCCGAAGCTTCGCTTCGCATGCTGCCAAAAGTACGCCAAATAGCTGGCGCTAAAGGAGATAGCTAGGTTTCGTTGTTTTTCTTCCGTTTTGCTAATTTAGGTGTAAATTTAAATAAAAATGGAATTAAAATAGGTTTAAAGTAAATTTCGTAAATTAAATTACACATCATTAATTATAAAGGATTTAAATATTAAAGTTGCTGGAAAGAATCGTAAATAATCCACCTATGAGGGATTATTCTGCAACTATGTAATTGTAAAATTGATAAAAAAATGGTTTTAATAAAAGTTGCCTGGAATTATGTGGGCCATGTAAAGAAATTATTTTGAGCTTTTTAGCTTTACAGGATGTTCCATATCGCGTGGGCGCTACATAACTTTGTTATTTTAAATGGAACACCCTGTATATTATTGCGTTTTTGAATTCCTTGGTTAATATTGGGTAGAGTTTATTAAATGTACATGGTGTTTAAAACTTACTATTTTCGAGATAATCAGTTGTTCTTGAAAAAAATCACAATTTCAGCTCTCTAAATGAGGCTAGATAGCGTCTAAACCGTAAAAGTTAGAAACCTGCAGTTTTCACATTTCGTTTTGGCATAAATTACTCTATCTTGTCATCTGTGAGCATTCAGACTCGGAAATACCGAGACCTACATTTAATATTCTTACGAGTTGGAAAACTTTATTTTTCAAATGGAATGACCCATATTAATTGTCATGGGTGAATGCAAAATAGAATGCCCTTTCGACCGATATAAGGTTGTCCATAATTATCTTTAACAGTTTTCCAGAAAAATCAGGTTCCTTTCTAAAGTCCGAAAAAGTAGCTATGTAACAGCGTCAAGAAGGCCTTGCAATTTTATTAGTACAACGTCGATACATAGGATTTTACAAAAGCACAGCACAGCACATATTCGTATATTCGTTCTGCTGCCGCACCATTTTATCTGCATTCACCGTACATAAATAGCAGATCCACCAATTCATGATGATAATCATGCGCCACTGTAATAAAAGATCAACTACAAATTTACCGACATAAGATCAATTTCGAAACAGAAAAGGCTTTTAAGTGCGCAAGAATGACATTTAAGAAACAATTAACAAAAAACATAAAACAAGCAACAAAACATTCAGAATAGTAATTAGTGTTTTTTTCTTATTCCAACCGTTTATTTCACAAGTGAATAAAACTTTGGCCAATGCAGTGATATTGCTACTGGTGCATTAACATACAGCTGTACCCTTCGTTCTCTGTGGTGTTTACTTGTATCCGTTGTAGCTTAATAGAAATATCGAATATATTTACATAAATATTATATGTATATCTGTACGCCGCGCGCCGTACAGAATCGATTCTATATTAAATGCAATGTATCCTGTAGAACCTTGAAGCGCCAGGAATTCTGTGGATGCTTGCAGTAAAGAACGTACAAAATATCGTGAGCAACTATGGAAATTGAGTTTTTCGCAGTAATCGAGACCAGTGACCTGGTAAATAAACTGCAACTGCAAAGTGTCTCGGTAGACGTTAGAACACATGGCTCGGTGGCTCCACGGAATTTGTCGTTGTTAGATCGCGTCAGCTGCACCGGAAGATGGGTGATATTTTTTTTCCTGGGCGCTTTAGATTCTTCGTCTGCGACTGATCAAAGGTATTGCTTTGGCCTTTCTACATTCGGACTGTTTCAGATCTCACAAGACTTCTTGGTTGTTTCTGTCTGTCGATCGTTATGCGAAGAGTTGTCAAGCGGAGGTTCTACTACTCTCTAGGTCACTTCGAATTGGGTCGCATTAAAAATAAATTACCTTACGATACACATTTTGTAATAGTTGTTAGATAGTTGTTAATAATTTATAAATAACAGCCATTATTTTGAGTGGTTTTTTGTTTTTATTTACTTATATAGTCAATATGCAAAACTACACTTCGTTTATGGACTTGCCAATGGTAACTTTTTAGAAGCATCCCAATTTTTCGCTGAAATGTATACTCACGTTTTCATACGACCGCGACCCCACAAATAAAAGTCTGAGATTAAATCCTGTTGACCAAGCTATACAGGGATACCGGAAACCGTTAGTCATACAGGGTGGCTCAAATTACAAAAAAGTTGTACAATTACGGGGTGAGTGTTTTGGTGGAAACAGATCGAAGATATCTTCGATAGTTTCTGAGATATCTCGAAAAAAGTGAAAATATCGATTTTCTATTTTTCGTTATAACTCATTTGTTTTTTAAGATAGCGTCGCGAAATATTGTATCTAGGTATTATCCAACATGGCGATTTCAATGGTGAGTTCAGATTTGTTCTATCTTCCATTGTTTCGGAGTCGCGATAGTCAACTTTTTTTTCTTATGGACGCCATATTGGTTCTCCTCATGGATGGATAAAGAAAAAAATACGAATTCAACGATGTATCGCACTTTACAAAAATATCCTGTCTGCCTGCAGCAATTTGAATTTCTTTTTAATTTTTCTGAAATAGTAGTCTGAGTCCGAATTGTCAAATAATTTGTTACTTTGTTATGACAGTTAGATGAAACTGTCATTTGAGTTTTGTATGCCACCTGTGTCCTGTATAATAATAAGTAACTTATGTATTGAATTAAAAATGAGGTTTTTATTGTCTGAAAAAAAAGACATGTACGAAATACACATACGTGCAAATAGGAACGCCAGAACGGCATCCGAACAATATTTGCAACAATATCCAGAACGAATGCAGCCGAATTGTACCTTTTGTGGTTTGTCACAAAGAGGAGTTTCTAAAATTTTAAGAAATCATAAGTTTCATGATTACAAAGTTGCAATAGTACAAGGATTACGACCGGACGATCATCAAAGGAGAATGAACTTTTGTAATTGGTTTTCTGCAAAATGAATAGAAGATCTTCAATTCCCAACAAAAGTGTTGTGGTCTGATGAATCAACGTTTACCAACAATGGTTTATTTAACAGAAAAAATCACCATCGTTGGGCAAATACTAATCCACATTTAAAACGTGTCTAGACATTAAATTAGATTTAGTGTTAATGTTTGGTGTGGTTTACTGAATGACCGAATAATTGGGCCCTACTTCATAGATCGTACATTAAATGGGCCTAAGTTTTTGAACCTTCTACAAAATTATGTAGAGGAATTTCTCCAAACATTGCCAGTTATGCGTTATATGGAATGCTGGTATCAGCATGATGGTGCTCCAGCACATAGTAACCTTGCAAGTGAAATAATTTTTAAATAACAGATTCAGTGAACAGTGGATTGGGAGAGACGGACCCATTAATTGGCTGGCCAGAACTCCGGACATGAATCCTATGGATTATTTCTTTTGGGATTATGTTTATCGAACCACCATAAACACTGTAGATGAGCTTCGCAACAGAATTACTCAAGGAATTATGTCCATAACTCCTGAACAAATTCGAGCGGCTACCCAGTGCATTTCTGAAAGAGTGAGGCTTTGTATTAATAATGATTTTGAGCATATTTTACACTGAGTTTTTTTTAATTTGTTTTTGTTTTGAGTTTAATTTGCTTTGTATAATAAAAGGTTTGTTTTGTTAGATACAGAACATCGTAACAGTAATAATATTTTACATTTCATGTTTTAAATTAAAGAAAATGACAATTCGGACATATTTCAGAAAAATTAAAAAGAAATTCAAATTGCTGGAGGCAGACAGGATATTTTTGTAAAGTGTGATACATCGTTGAATTCGCATTTTTTTCTTTATCCATCCATGAGGAGAACCAATATGGCATCCATAAGAAAAATTATTGTAAAATTGTCTAAAGGAACATAATGCAAGACATCTCTCATTTCGTGAGTCAAAAAATTTTAATAGATAACTCTTCTATTTAAACAAATAAGTGAGGAAAACAGTTTTTTCACTTTGCAGGGAAAACCATCAATTTTAGCGAAAAGTTTATTAACTGATTTTAATTTAACAAGTCTCATTTTGTAGATCATTTTATTCCCTACAAGTTGTCTGTGAGTCACTTTTCGCTAAAATTGATGGTTTTCCCTGCAAAGTGAAAAAACTGTTTTCCTCACTTATTAGTTTAAATAGAAAAGTTAGCTATTAAAATTTTCTGACTCACGAGATGAGAGATGTATTGTATTATGTTCCTTTAGACAATTTTACAATAATATCGCGGATATGAATTTTTTCGAGTTTCTCTTTTTTTTCGCTAATTTTCCTCGTCTAATATCACTCAATTATATCGAAATATCTCCAGCAATGCTCTATATCACACAAAGCAACATTTTACTAATTGTAAGGCGAATTTTTAGCAATCGGTTTCTTTTATTAATATACAAACTAAAATTATAGTGTTAATTTCGTAAGTTGTTTGATATTAATTCAAAATCTTCTGTTTTAAACAATCAAACAGTATTTCCTAAACAGTAGGATTATTTATTTTGTACATGTTCTGACAATAACATGAATCATTGCAGTTTAATTTTGATATTTGAATGAACAAAGATATTGAAAAGATATACAATAATAGAAAATGATAAACTTAGTTCAACTTCTTGCAGAAATAACCGGGAAAAGATAATAATTTCTGAATAGACCTACCAAGTTTTCCAAAAAAAAAAAAGGATTTACCTAATATGTTCTTCAACTTTTAGCAGCAAATAGTAACCAAATTCAAGTAAATTCCGTATTTCATAAAATTTTACATCGAACTTCGCTCTCTGTACCAATACCAATCCTCAAATGCGACCCATTCCAACGTATCATTAGAGAACTTTTCCCGTTCCAAAATTATCGATGCTCTACAGGCGCCCAGCCAATCCAGTCGCAATCGCAAACCCCATTCGCAATAAACGCCGTGTTCGCAATTGCAGGAAGTCGATACTGCGATATAACGAAATGGCGAATTCCAAACTAGACGCCGCCGTCGTAAAGATAAAGCCGTCAGACGTCGCAAGGGGGAGATGTATCCAGGCGCGTGGAATTTTTTACCCCTATCTTTGAAGTGCGAGATACCTTTCCCGACGTTATCGGAAGCGTTGCCCTCCCGTCCTTGGCGCGCGTTATCGGGATTCGACACCGGGGAATTATCCTGGAAGCCCTGCCATTAATGTACGGGATGTTTATAAGGCGATTTTTCTCTCAACAATTCTCTCATCTCTCAGATCTCACAATTTGAACAACAGAACAAAAACTTATCTCAAACAGCTTAAAAATACTTTATTTACAATCAGTTGATATAAAAGTTCGGAGTGAATCCATTACGTGAAATTATTGAGTACATTTTCACTCAATATTGGGCATTTTGATCATTTAACTCATTTGTGATTATATGTAAACTAAAACTGATTACTTTCACTCAAATATAGGTACTCCTTAAATAAATTATTCACGTAAACTCGTATTTGGTGCACTTGTACCTAAATCAGAGTAAATGTCCTCATTACTATGTAAGTTTAAATGTATATTAATTTCGAGTAATTTGAATGGCGCCGTGAAGATGGCACCACTTACAGATTGCTTCTGCAATCTCGACCACAGTTGATAGAGGCCCGTTAGATGCTCCAGAAAAGCGTGATCGCCAGGAGAACTGGCGGCGGCGGATCTCAGCTGGCGGGTCTCAGCCAGGACAGGAGGAGGCCCCGCAAAGTGAATTAATTTCAACACTGTATATCCTAATGAATCTTTTAAGAATGACTTATTTTTGCACTCAATATTTAGTTAACAAACCAAGTCTGAGTAAAAAATGACTCAATAATTTAAATTTAAATCATATTAGAGAAAAAGTCAACTCAAAATTGGTTTTATATACTCAGAATAGAATCAAAAGTCGCTCAATTGATAGTAAGCAGTTGAGACTCACTCATTTCTGATGCAACAGTCTCACTCAGTTGTACTCATGTACAGAAATTGATACATTGTTGAGTAAAATTGAGTGTTTGTTTACAATGTAGCTCCCTAAACATCACTATTTTGACAAATTAAATTGGAATAAAAAGAAATGTTTCATTTATAAAATTATTTTAACCGAATAAAACCTTAATTTATGCATTTTAATACGCAGAACACCATAATAGTTATTCGTGAAAAAACGCCGGAAAAATAAGAAAAATCGCTAAAAAACCACTTATATCGAGAGTCTTATTCCAATGTATTTTAACACTGGCTAAGCTTCCTGGTTCTTCCTAAATATTTATTGTCTTCCATGACATACTAATTGAGCGAATGGCGAAAGTGAAATAATTCCCTAAACTTTCTTTATTTTCCGGACATTTTGTCAGATTTCCATATTAAAAATTTTTTTAGCTTTTCCCGTAGATACGGTTTTCAATACCTCTAGCAGTATTTAGATCATGTTCTCAAATTAGAAATAGTAGATGTTTTTTTATTTACTTATAAAATAATACTAAAAAAAAAACAACAAACAATAAAGTAAAATAGCAAACCAATACAAATAGGTAATAAATAAAAACAACCAGTTGTTGCTGGAAAAAACCGCTTGTTTTACTAAATTCAATCATGAAAAATGTCCACCAAATTCTGCACCCGGGAATGATTTATCAACGCGTTGTGTACAATGATGAATATTTTAATAAATTAGTTATAGGAGTAGGATTATAAAACAAAAACGAAGACCGGATGGCAGAGCGAGAAACGTAGAGATTTAAAACAGTTAACAAATCCGGACAGACAATTTGTCTTGTAATAATTTTTTGTAGAAACGTCAATGGATTACGTTTACGGCGTGAAGCTAGATTATTAAGAAAAATTTACATATTTTCGTTGAATATTCTCCAACTTATTAACATGAACTTCATAATGTGAATTCCACACAAGAGAAGCTTGTTCTAATTTAAGCAGAAATGCATTGAACAATAGGGACGTTAATTTAGTTCTTGTAAATTGCTGTGCATTGTTAATTAATTATTTAATAAAAATAATCATTGACGGATCCTTTTGGCACAAGGGTTTATTTAATTGATTTTTTCCCGGTTGCAAAACGACCAAATAAACAGTGTGAAAATTATAATAATCAACTTCAGACAATATCAACAAACAAGCTTGTGAGAAACGATTCGAAGTTTTAATATTAAATAGAAGGTTTCTACTTATCCTGTTGTTTTGACATTTTGGAACCATATTTAGACTTTTTAATATTTGACAGTATTAGGTAATAAGAGAACGATAACTCTTTGTTTTAGATATAGGAAATAGTATTTCCGATCTCAATTGAAGAACCAAGAGGTTGGTAGTATGTACCAGGTTCGGTCGCTGACGCAGCAACTCGGCATTGAAATATTTGAAAAACTTGTTCCCATATTTATTTAGCCATATCCTTACACATGTCTGGTAGAACTAAACGTGAAGGTGGTAGAAATGTATACGCCCAGTTGAAGAATTCGCGCGCTGGCAAACGGCGTATAACACAGCCGCACTAAGCGACTGGACAATAAATCTCAGTTGCTGACAAGTGGTTGATAAATTGCCTAGCAGTGCAGTGAAGCAATGCGGAATTTGGTGTGATTCAGGTAATTTTAATTTATTATAGGCCTTCTATTAATCATACCTATTACAATTGCGAAAGGGAGAAATAAGAGGGTTATTTTGTTTACTAATATTATTACAACATGGCATTTTGGAGATCCTTTGAAACGTAATAAAACGAAATTTACCATCAATATACGAGCAATAAAATTGTTTGATGATACGTACTTGCTTCTGCCATGTCTAGGCAACAAGGCAATTTTTTTAGTAATTACATCCATACTTTATAATCCAACGATATTTTATACAGGCTATTAATAACACGTTTCTATGATAAGGTAGCAGCTCGTTTAATTTTTTCGATGCTCACGACGGACGTCCTCTATCTACTCACAAAGAAAAATGAAGAGAGGAAAAATTATCAGTGGCCTATATTCCACTACTTTACTCAATGTATTTTCACAAACAGTTTTTATTCTTTTCGGAAGTTGTGCAGGAAACAAAATAACCCCTCACCTTCCGAGAAAAAATTCTTCCATGAAAAAAGTCTTATACAATCTAAATAACTGTAGGTATATACGTAGCCTGGTACCCTCAATGCTGATAACTGCGTACAACTTTACAACCGCTCTGAAAGAAATCATTTATGAAAGACAGAGCCGGACGAGGAGACTGAGTAAAATTGTCTTCGTCTCCGTGCACGGTATTCATAAAAGTGTTTAAAAATAAAAGATCTTATGAAAAATAAGTATAATTTACAGTGTATACTAGATTGTAAATTTAATTTGGGTTAATAAGTGTTTGTTTCCTGGTTGTGTTTACTTGGAGGCACTGAAAGTCCTAAAGCACCTTAATCCGGATCTGTGCCATCCCACGGGCATCATCCATCTGAGATATCTGCTGCCAAGATTATTACGAAATCCCCGAGCTAAGAGTAACCGTAGAGAGTTTCACATTTTTGTACTCCCTTTATTTCATCCTGTGTCAGGGCGCTACGCGTGGTTTGACGCTTATTAATAAGTCTTTTCTGGAGCCGTTCCCTTAGGGTGACAATCTGTAAATCCACGACCTCGATATCGATTTTTATTGTAGCCGGCCGTACAAAAAAACGAGCGGCCTTCTACTGAAAAGCACAATTTTTCAACAAAAGAGGCAGGGATTTACTTTTCATGCAAAATTTCAATCTCATGATATCGAATTTAAAAAAAAGTTGCTATATATGAAACTGCTATCAACAATAATAAATGCAGATATTGAAAGAGTAACTTTTACAAATACAATTTAAATGTTTTACTCTTTTAATATCTACACTTATTGGACACTGTTTATTTATCTTGTTGCTTATTCCTTTGACTTTTGGCAAAATTTAAATATACAGGTTGGTCCCGAGGTAATGGGCCAAAATTCATGGGTAGATTCCCGAAGCAAAAATATTGCGATTTAGCCGAACTTACCTTAGTCCAAAAGTTGATAGTTAAAGAGATACAGGGTGTTAAATGTAAAATATTATTTTAGTTTATTTCCATTTATTTCTTAATAAATGCAAATATCTACACAAAATTTTGGGGTTTGGGGTTCTTTGGATAGAGGAATTGAAATTTGTTCACATTTTGGTTATAGTTCATAGAGGGCGCCAGCTGTCGTATATTGAAGGTGTTGGAAACAACATAACTTTTTTGTACTTTAAG
>NW_019418094.1:0-5778 GCF_000390285.2 Anoplophora glabripennis | reverse complement strand
CTGATCTGAACCCTCTAGATTTCTTTGTTTGGGGATATTTGAAGACATTAGTGTATGGTACTCCTGTAAATAGCCTGGAAGAGCTGCAGCTACGGATTAATCAAAAGTGTCAAGAAATCCAAACCAAGGAGGGTGTTTTCGAAAGAGTTCGAATATCGTTGAGACGAAGATGTCGTGCCTGCTTGGAAATGGACGGGGGGCACTTTGAACATCTTCTGTAACTTGTTTTTTCTTTGTTAAAAGCTTCCTTTGTCGGTTTATTCCTAATAAAATAAAATGTTTGAAAAACGAATAGTGGTCCATATCTCCGCAACCGTTACTTTGCGGACCCATGTTTATTAAGA
This sequence comes from Anoplophora glabripennis, assembly GCF_000390285.2. Lineage (NCBI taxonomy): Eukaryota > Metazoa > Arthropoda > Insecta > Coleoptera > Cerambycidae > Anoplophora > Anoplophora glabripennis. Next base: position 5,434 of record NW_019418094.1, on the reverse strand, counting down.
CTTTTCTGCTTATTTTGGTTCATACTATTACCTCCTGAAATATTTTACACTCTTTTTTAACACCCTGTATAGTAGATATCTATACTGGGTGTAACGTAAAGGTTGGGAATAAATTAAACGGTGAATTTTTTGGTATAAAAAATAATTTTTTCTCATATGAAGTTATGCTCTACGGGTTTTCTTTTCCAAGCTACAGGGCGCTAAAAAGTTCCAAAAAATTTAGTTTTTCTCCAATAACTTTCGAATATTATAAGATAATGGAATAAAATTTTAACCTTTTGACGTTGTAAGTTACTTAGTGGCGTACGTACGGATTGTACCGTAAGGTTTTTCGAAAAAAATTGTGGTATGCCACTGGTAAAAACATTTTTCTAATATTTTTTTAATATTTTTTTATGATCCATTTTTATTTTAAAGAAAATTACCCTGTTGCGTTTTATTTCTAACTCTTGTAATTTTTCCGTAAATAAAACTTTTGTAAATACCCATTTTTTCCCACTGCTAACATAGGAAGAAAATAAAAATAACAAAAACATTATGAAGTGTGCTTTGACTCAGCCACCGAACATGGTCAAATAGGCAATGAAAAAAGACTTTTGCATTGAAAATTATATTAAAGAACTAAATTTTTTGAATTTTTTTAACGCCCTGTAGCTTGGAAAGGAAAACCCGTAGAGCATAACTTTATATGATAAATATTTGTTTTTTAAAATAAAAAATCCACCGTTTAATTTATTCCCAATCTTTACGTTACACCCTGGTGAACGTAATGCTCAGGGTTTGTTTGTTTAACAGAAAAAAGGGAATTCCTCATGAAAAATAATAAATAAAATAATAAATCATATTTTATTTCTCCGATACTTTCAGACAGTCGAATCTTGACGTTTCTAATAAAATACCAGGATTTATATTCAGGACGGTTTCCTATTCATAATGTAATAAGCGTTTTTTAATGTTTATTAGCTTTTATTCGCTCATCGAACACTGTGGGAGGGACCTGGTGACTGATTTCAACAGCCGGTCCTAATACATTTCTATGCATGTTTTTATCCAGATAGCTTTCCACGTATACAAAAAACAATGCAACATGATTTCCGAAAACATGAATGTCCCCCCATCAAAAAGTCAATTCATTGTTGCCAACTGCTGATAACTGTTTCAAAGGATTAGCAATGGTTAACCGCATTTTCTTATTCTCAACCCTTTCCAAGTGCGGCACTGCGATTACCTCAACCTTCCCCGGCTTGTCGTGATCATATGTCCGTACCCCATCACTCTACATAGAGTCCGGCCTGTTCATCACAAAGGAACAAAAAACCCGGCCACCCGACGATGAAATACAGCCAAGTGCCCTCCGCGCGCCATTTTCCGGTTCGAAAACTCCTAGGCGCGTTATTAATACTGCCCCGGCAGTCCCCCGACATAATAGTGCCGTTCTGTCTCTATCAATCTCGCAGCTGTCGTGGGTGGATGTGCTCGGATGGGTCCCGCGCCTTTTGTCGGCCTCCCTCTCGCAAGAAAAGGGCTCTAATCCGCGCCGGGGCCCTGCCGTCGCGTCTGGGGTTTTGTTGGTGGCCGCTCGAGCGAAATCTCCTGTAAGATTGGAGTTGGTGCAATTATTTTCGAGACGTTACCTAAATCTATTACTGAACGGTAAGAGTAGAAGTACGAAAAAGTTACTAAGGGTGATAATAATCTATTTGTATGTTGTATGTATGTATTAGGGTTGGCACTAAAACATGAATGTTAGCATCGAAAAGACCCGTAAAAAAGTTGTGTTGTAATTATATTTTTCCAGTACTTCAATGGTGGACTCTACGACACAAATCAATAAAAAAAGTTCCTATAAACATGTGTTCGGAAATGCTTCGGTTTCGAAATATATAAAGGGTGTAAGAAGTTTGACTGCTATTACTTCATAGAGTAATCATAAATAAACAAAAAAGTTGTACATTACAGGGGCGTAAGATTAACAGTTTTCAAAATACAGCAAGTATTAATATTGGGGAGTTTCATCACAACTTGAAAACAACGCTTAACCTAACCCTACACAGCTGATGCATACCAGGTGTGCACGCGGCAGACTTGTCCTACGGAAAAAATGTAAACAACTAATATTGTGAAACATTTAGTAATGTTTAGTTGTATCGATTTTGTAGTACGAAGATGGTGTTGTGCTTACTCGAATTTTAGTATATCTTTTAAAACAGGAACTTGACTTTTAATCAAATTATGAATTTTATTTGAAAAATATGTAATTAAAGTACCTACCCAAAGATTCACGTCATCCAAATAATCATACGTATTAAAAATAATTTAGGTACTTAACCAAAAAGCAAAATTCAGTCACTTTTAAACGCACGTATAAAACGACACCTTCGAATCCAATTCTACGCAAAAAACACTCAGACAGTCGAATTCCAGATACCAACTGAATTGCGTATTGATTGGACAGCTTAGTACCTCGTGTTATCTGCCGTGCCGTTGTCACATTGCTCGATATGAATTTTATCGAATTTTAAATTTATTACAACGCTAATTATTATTTAGAATTAAGCATAAGATGTTCAAAAAAGTGATAAACATTGTATTTTATGGTACATGAAGTTGGAGATTTTGATAATTTTGTCTCGGAAATGGTTGAGTTTAGGACCCATGTCATATAAGTTTTTTTTTGTTTATTTTAATGTATTCTACCATCAGTTAAAATTAAGGCAGTCAAACTTTTAACAACCTGTATATTTATTCAAATGTTTCTGAAGATATTTGATTACAGATGAAACTTAGGCTAATGAGTAAATTAATTATGGACAAGATTTTATTGATTGGTACACAAATATGTCAATCAGTAGCGGAGATACTGGGAAATAGCGTCACTAGAACTCTAGAATTTCAACGTCACTTAATATATTAGAAATTGGATAACTGCATTTGATTGGGTTGGTATTCCTAAGAAAAAAGGTATTTTATTCAAAATATAGGTATTTTTTCATTCATTATTATTTTTTTTAAATTAAAATTAACATACATACTTGAATAAATTGAAAATAGCTGTAATACTATTCTTGTCACTTGGTATACATTGGGACCTATTTCTCTAAACAAGCAAAGAGGGCTTCAAAGTATAGATGCGCTTGATAGCGAGTTGTGTACATACAGAGACTTCCGCTCTGGTTATTGAACTGCGAGCTACAAGAGTCGACGTCCTATCCCGCTTCATGGTGGATCCGCCAATTCTCGGAGACTGCTCTTTAATATGGATTCTTACATCTAATTTCTCCAGATTTGGGCGATTCATGGCTGTTCACTTGCTTCGTCGTGGACTTTGGTTCTTATTTTAGATTTATGTAAGGCAATTCGGTCTCGTGTCTCAGCTCGAAATTTTAGACATCCTGGCGTTTTCGCGAAACTGTACTGAAACTCGCGTGGGTAGTCGGCGGTAGTTATCTCAGGAGCATCGGCTTCCGGGACAGATTTGGCGGTTGAATTCAAAAGACGGGTGATAATTTCGATTTAAAACAGATGAAAATTTCAATATTCACTCAGCGTCGTTTACTTCACTGAGAAGGTCGGCTAGACGCTCTCGAGCATCGGTAACTACTTTTGGAGTTGGTTTTGACTAAAAACAAATTACCAAACATAATTTGGTGTCTTTCTTCTACATGTAATATAGCTGGCCATGGATAAAAACGAATTCGTATCGTCGGAGAAGTAAATATAAATTGAGTGTTCCTACTGGTACTAAATTTATTTAGTTTTGCTTTTGTTTTTAATCATATCCAACTCTGCTCTTATTTAAATTTAGAAAAAAAAAACAAAACGGTCATTTAGCCTTTTTTTAATTCTAATGTGAAAACCTTAACTCTTTAAGAAATTAAAAAAAGGATCAATAAAAAATTAAGTATGCTACTGAATTTTAAGCAAAAAAATAATAAAGATAAAAGAATAAGTTGTTACGATTTCAATTGGAACCGCATAAAAACATTTAACTCATAAATTCTACGGAATCCATAGACGTCCAGAAAAATTTAGCCCTGTCTTGTCTAGATATAATATATTCCGAGCTATATTACAATATAATTGCCATACGATTGTCAAGTTTTTTATGTTTAAAATCGCATTGTAATAAATAAATATCTAAAGATTTATAATTATAATCAAGATAATCACTTAATTTATCTCGAATCACGTTTAAAGTAGGAACTTTATTTTCTTTATACATATTATAAATTGTGAGCCTCATTACATCTGGTAAAATCGTAAATTTTCTTTAATATTGTATTTTTCCGTTTCCTCTTTGTACCATGATCAATCCCTCTTTAATTACGGGATAAATTGTCGTTTTTGATATCTTAGTTAATTCGTTAATCCGTTAATTTTATCACATTGTTCACTATTTCCAATTTTCAAACATTCATATATACAGGGTGTCATGAAATTCATGCAACAAAATTTGGTCACAGATTCTTAGGACAAATTTAGGGGACCCGTATTTTTTATTTTTGCCAAGTGACCCCCTCTTTCGGAGTTACAGCCTTCTGAAGTCCGCCCCTAAGAATAATCTTTTTTTATATCTCAGAACCCTGTTGTACGAGAATGACTAAATTTGGTACACAGGGGTTTTATGACATGTGGAATCTGATGGTACAACGTTTTTTAGCGGTAAGACAATTTTTCATGGGCACCCTTGTCTTTGGAGCCAAAAAAATTTGGTCGCATATTTAAATTTCTTAAAAATTATCAGTCCACTAGAAAGCGATTAAATTTATAAACATTTTGTCTCTATACTTTTTTCGTAAAACGCAATGTTTTCGAGAAAAATGTCAAAATGTGATCGAATGTATATCGTGATCCCCCATTTTCCTCAAAAACATTGCGTTTTAAGAAACAAATATCAAGGGACAAAAAAGTTTCTAAATTCAATGGCTAACTAATAATTTTTAAAAAAAATCAAATTTGCGACCAAATTTTTCTGGTTCCAAAGACAATGGGGCTCATGAAAAAGTATCTTAAGGGGGTTTCTCGCCAAAAAGCGTAGCACTGTGAGATTCCACATGTCATAAAACCCCTGTGTACCAAATTTAGTGATTCTCGTACAACATGGTTTTGAGATATAAAAAAGACTTCTTAGGGGCAGATTACAGGGTGCTGTAACTCATAAAGTGGGGGCCAGTTGGCAAAAAGAAAAAATACGGGTCCCCTAAATTAGTCTTGAGAATTGACCAAATTTTGTTGCATGAATTTCGGGACACCCTGTATTTAATATAATACGTTGACTTTTACGTGTAAATCTTTGTTTTTAAACTCTGAGTTTGTTTCGATACTTTCAACAAAAACCGATTTCACTATTTGGGGATTTTCCCGAGTTATTTCGTTATCCCCCGCTTCAAAAAGTCTCCAGAGACCCACGCTAAATTACTAGATAATTACATAT
>NW_019418093.1:21173-22363 GCF_000390285.2 Anoplophora glabripennis | reverse complement strand
TATATACATATATATTAGAAGGTTTTTTCTCACCGGTTCTATATGTTTTTTAGGGTGTTCAATCCGAATCTGAGGTTTGCCACCACGCCAGGCGTCCGTCGTCTTCACAAGGAAAATTGCAAAAAACCTCAAATTTTCTGCACTTTTGTCAGTTTTTTAACTATAACTCGAAAACTAAGCGTTTTGATTATAAGTATGAAATACCAAATTAAAGTAGGCAAAATTTCCTACAAATACCAGGTAATCATAAAATAATTGATTTTAGAGGTGTACGAAGTTGATAGTAGGGCAACAGCGCGCAATTAAAATGTTTTCAACTTTTTTAGCGGAAATTCAATAAATGCCATTTCTTCAACATGATCTAACGACGTTATGAATTGTCCAGATTTTAGAGTTATTATAGGTATTTGTAGGAAATTTTGTCTACTTTAATTTGGTATATCATAGTTATAATAAAAAAACGCTTAGTTTTCGAGTTATAGTTAAAAATCTGAAAAAAGTGGCGAAAATTTCAGGTTTTCTACAATTTTCCTTGTGACGCCGACGCCTGGCGAGGTAGCAAACCTCAGATTCGGATTCAGCACCCCAATAAACATAGAACCGGTGAGAAAAAAACTTCTATATTTTTTTCACGTTAGATGACTGAACTAATACTCCATTCTGTTTTATTTAATGCCTGAGTTATGATTTTTCAAATTAAACCTTACTATATTTTTCTGTTTCAGTTCAACAGTTGCCCATCCTTCAGAATTGCCCCCTTCACCTCATCAATGGGATTGACCCAGAGGATCTCATAGACAACACCTATATATTGCTCCTTTTTTCTGTCTCTTAAATCGGTTTCAAATGAATTCTAGTTTTAAGTAACCACTACACCAAAAATAAATCAGGGATTCTATGCAATGCAAAAGGACAACCACGCTGCAACTTAATATAGTGTGTGTTTCATGTATATTTAGTCGCTCAGAGTGTGATTTTATCTTATGTACCAAGTAGATCTGTCAATATACTCTCTGTCTCATAATTAGCTGCCAACCCTGAACAGGCCGATTCTATGATCAAAACTAAGTAAAAAAGTTCATATGAACATGGATCCGGAAATGCTTCCTAAGGGCACAGGGACCCATTGAAGAGCAATTTGATGGACTAATCCATTTATTTCCACAAGGTCCATTGGGGTGGTAAATGAA
>NW_019418093.1:0-14303 GCF_000390285.2 Anoplophora glabripennis | reverse complement strand
AAAAAAAATCGATAAAAAACGAAACGGCACAAATATCTCCAATACCGTTAGAGATAGGTATAGGGAACCTATACACAGTTTGAAAGAGTTTTAAATTTCCCAACTCCCAAAGTAAAAATATACTGGGTGTTCCATTTAAAATAACCAAGTTATTGCTGTTTAAAGTTGAGAGAAGTATTCAGCAGTTTTTTGAACACCCTGTATAATACTAAGTGACGACAAATATAACAATTTATAACTTCAAGGATCTAAAATAGACCCTCCAAAGCTGCTTCCTTAAAATTATTTTTTTATTGCTAATATTAAATATATACGCTATGCTTGCATTTTCACTAAAATTGAAATATCTCACAAACTATAAGTCCTAGGTATGCAGAACTTTCAATAAAGTTTACCTATTTTTTACGGTGCTTTCAAAAATGCAGTAAAATACAGGGTGTTCCATTTAAAAAAAAACATAACTTTGATATGGTACGCTTTTCCTGGACACTCTGTATATTTTTAAAATGTAGCCGTAATCAACCTACACATACCCACCTAAACAGGTTTCTATAACATTTGCCGTTTGGTCACTAGCGACCGAGGCGTTATCAGGTTATTTTTTTTAAATACGTCGCTGCTATTTTTATGACAAAATTTAGTCATTTTTAATTCTGAATTAGATGATATTACTATTGTAATTTGTAAAGGTTTTTAGCTTGCTTTAGCTATCATTTAAAATTTTTCCTGAGTACGGTTCTGAATGCTTTCAAAATATCTATTGGAGGAAGTCATAACAGTATAAAAGTCAATGCAGCACAAAATATCGAACAATTTTTTTAAATCAATAATCGAGAAAAGTTGTACCCAATAAAAAAATGATACGAATTTATGGTATTATTATTTCTAATTAGTATTGCTAATAGTAGTAAAAAAAATAAAATTTTGTGCTGTATTGACTTGAAATTTTAAATCATAAATAAAAAAAGCTAAAAACGTTTTTACAATAGTAATATCATCTAATTTAGAATTAAAAATGACTAAATTTTGTCATAAAAATAGCAGCGATGTATTTAAAAATAATAATCTTTTACTTACTGTGATTTGATTTTTCTTCATATTAAAGAAAATTAATAGTATACAAGTTAGTGTTGCGATACAATTATGACGTTTAGACTAAGATGATAGACTTTTTTATTGTGACGTCACATATTTAGGCAACCCGTAACAAATTGCCATAATTGAAATTGTACAGACCGAATCTGACCCTTGTGTACTATTTACATAGATACTATAGAAATCAACAACTTCAAATTAATTTATTTCTACAAGGATTTAAAAGTATTTGAGAGCAACCAACACGTGTTTCGTAAAATAGACACATTAATATGCTTAAAACTTACAAAAAACTATATGAAAGAATATTCCTAAATATCAATAAATTAAAAATTTTAAGTTAATTGTGTTAATCCTAATGCACATGGTCGGAAAGAATAACCTCGATTACAATAGTAATATCTAATTCAGAATTAAAAATGACTTTAAATTTTGTCATAAAAATCGCAGCGACGTATTTAAAAAATTAATCTGATTAAGGCAATGTAAGTATGCAATTTATTTTACAATTCGTTTTCAAATAAAGCCAAAAAAAAATAAAACAATTTTGCAAAATTTCGGGGAATTTTAAAACTTTCTAAACGGCATATTGTTAGGTATAAAAAAACACAACTTTTTCCTAATTTGAGCCACCCCGTATCTCTTACCGTTTCCTAGATTCTAATGCTATCCCATCCTTATTGGACACACTGTATAGTACCAATTTTCTGCCCCTAAATGGGGTTCTGATAAGGCCACTATTGTTGGATAACATTTATCTATCTTGTATACGGGGTGGTCCAGATTTTAATAGACAAACTTCGGGAAAGTACTAAACAGCAAAAATTAACATCACTTTGCTCTATGAACATAGGGGCAGAAAGCCACCGTTGACAATAACTCCTCAACAATGGCACCTAGGTAAAAAGTTTATATGAAGTACTAGCACTCTTTTGACCTGCTCTATATAACCCTTTATTTTTTCCCCGTAGTTACCGGACACCCTGTATATAAAGGTTTTCTTGATAATGATTTATAACCTTAATTTTTAGGTAATATTTATTTTTGTTTTTAATTCCTATCTCAATATTATTACTATTGCCAAACCTTTAGAAGGCAGATATAATGGCAGATCAAAAGAAAACAATTGTTCAGTGAATATTAAAAAAAATAAACAAAATCTTTTACATTAAATGTTTGAGTTTAGTTTGAGAAATAATTCCTATATAAACAATAGGTAACGAAATTTTCGGAATGATGGACATTTGATCTACCTGCATAATAAATATGAACTGTCAAATTATTTTTCTTTTCTTTTTTAAGTTTTGTACTTAATTAGTTACAATTCAAAAGTAAACTACAATCGTCACTGGACTCTTATTACTAAAATATAATATATCTGGTTTAGCTTAAAAAAAAGATGAAAATTGGGCATAATCTGTTAAAATGTTTTATTACAGCTAACAAGCTAAAAAATACGAAGAAATTTGACATTTTTTTTAATTTGTCAGGTATCTGTTTCTAATTTTGTATATCGTAATTGCATAAAGGGTTTCCACCAAGAATGGTCACCACGATAACATTTTTATTTTTGACGTTAGGAAAAGTTTTCTATAAAAGTTGTACGGTCTTTTGAGGGCTCGAAAAATTCCTTTAGAAAAAACAATTCAGACCACATGCAACTTCTAGATGTAAGTTAAATGAAACACTATTTAATATTTTTGAAATCTGAGAAAAGATTTTGATGTTACAGAAAGTACACTGCACATTTTGAAATTTAAGTAATACATAGTAGTATAGTTCTTCCGATGTCAGTTGAATCTCACCAAAAAAGGCGGCACATGTAAAAACAAAAAAGAAGTAGGACACAAATATCCAATGCAGGTGTCGGCGGTTGGCGTCGTGTCTCACTTCAAGATACTTACTGGCAAAATAGCTGGTCTCGCAGCTGGTCAGTTTCAATTCATATCGGAAGAATTATAATAAATCTTATCTCGAAAAAATGTTTAGATAAATATATCCCACATTTATATTTTTAAAAAGAAAATATAAAAAATACAAGGTGTTCCATTAAAAAAGAACAACATCTAAGAGTCGTATATACAATGATTGTTTTTTTCTAAAATTTAATTTTTGGAGTATTCAGAAGATCATACAATCTGTAGGATTTTTTTCCCAAAGTAAAAAGTAAAAAAGTAATCACAGTAATCAAAGTGTTTCCTAAGTACGAAAACATTGTGAAACATTGTGTGTAAATGATTTTTACAATTTTAAAGAGATTAAGAGATTTATACTCACTATTAACTTTTTTTCTTTTACGTAGTGATTTTCCTTCATATTAAGAAAAATTAATAGTATACAAGTCAGTGTTGCGATACAATTATGACGTTTAGACTAAGATGATAGACTTTTTTAGTGTGACGTCACATATTTAGGCAATCCGTAACAAATTGCCATAGCTGACATTGTATAGACCGGATCTGACCCTTGTGTACTATTTACGTAGATAATAAAGATATGAACAACTTCAAATTAATTTATTTCTACAAGGATTTAAAAGTATTTAAGAACAACTAACACGTGTTTCGTAAAATAGATACACTAAATATGCTTAAAACTATATAAAAGAATATTCCTAAATTTAAATAAAGTAAAAATTTAACATTAATTGTGTTAATCCTAATGCACATGGTTGGAAAGAATAACCTCATGCGCAGGTGAGATTTTGTTGATATGTCATCGCTGTCATCATTAGCGCATTTTCTCTTCATTTGTTTAATCTTGGCTCTGATCTTTTAAAACTAGAAAATTTTAGTTTTAATAAGTATTTTCATTGTTTTTCTTGGTGCTGTATTGTGTCAGTGTGTTTATCGAGTTTTTTTTCTTTATAGACGTACTCTTAACCATAACTAAACTTTTCTTGAATTATATCCTATTGCAAGGCTATTTCGCTGACATGAAATTATTTTTAGTGCGCATGCTCAGTAACATTGATATACTGTTTAATTTATTAATTACTATAAAAGCCAATATTCTATAAATTTAAATATATAAGTTCTATACCTAATTGTTTTAGTTTGTCACTTGGGGTTTAAAACTTCTTAAATATTTTTTATAATATTGCCAGAATATCGCGATATGACGTCATAACAAAGAAGACAGTTTTCTGATACATACAGGGTGACCCATTAAGAATGGAAACACTCGCGTACAAAAGTTGTTTATGGACCGATTTGATCCCGTTTTTTTTAAATATAGATCTCCAAAAGCTTTATCTTGATGCAAAATTTGAAGACGAAATTTTGATTTTCAAGGCCTACTACGAATTTTTTTTAAAGTGAAAAATAGCAAAATTTTGTTAGCGATTTTTTTATAAAAAAATCTGACTACACCACTGGATTTAGGAACCCCTCAAATGCATTTGTACCNAAGTACCAAGGGCCCCCCCGTACCCACCCCAATGGACCTTGTGGAAATAAATGGATTAGTCCATCAAATTGCTGATCAAAATTTAGCTGTGTATACCAAATTTCATTCATTTATCACAACGCGATTGAGAGATATTGCAAAATAATTATTTCCATTCCTCCCTCTTCAATAGGTCCATGTGCCCTTAGGAAGCATTTCCGGACCCATGTTCATTTGAACTTTTTTACTTAGTTTTGATCATAGAATAGGCCTGTTCAGGGTTGGCAGCTAATATCAGACACCCTGTATACCACGTTATACGATTTTTGTCATATTTGAAAAAACATTTAATGCATATAAATATTTTACTTGTATAAAGATTAACTAGCTTTCAGTTGTATATATGATAAAATTAGCAATCAGTATGGGAAAACCAACATAACGTGATAGATCCAGTGTACAGATATCACTGCCTTGATTAGTTTAGATAAATTAGTATTAATATATTTAGTTAAATAAGACTGGCAATTTTTTTTAAGAAGATTCGAGCAGTTGATCATGTCATTAATCTTTATTGCTATTTGATTATAATTCCTCCAGAAACTTTTTAATGATTTTTACTCTGCTCCTACAAAAAAATATTTGTGCTGTGATATCAATAGGAACTGTTAATATATTTAATAATGGGCTTTTTATAATTTTCTGAGAGGGGATTAAATCAAATGCCTATATGTTTGTTAGTTGTCGGTATACGTATAAGAACAATTTTTACCTTTACACATCTAGAAAATTCCATATTATTTATTATCATGGACCTTTCATTGGGTTGTATCACATTCAGTTAGTAAAAATATTCTTGAAATGTTTTGTTTTCTGTTGAAAAAAAATCTCTTAATAAATTGTCAGTAGCATTTTTATATCTGTTTCTTAAATTCTAAAAAGAGCACACAGGGCCTAATGCAAAACCTAAGCATAAAAACATTAGGTTCTAGACAAATTACACTATTACAACATTATGGGTACCTATAAGTATAAAATATACTCCCTCCTTTCTACACACTTTTAGTTATGTGTTAATAAGTAAAAGTTTAAAATGTTTTAAGAGAACGTTAATTTTTATCATAAATGGGTTATTAAGAGGTTTTCCTATTCAGAATACAGTGACGTCTCCCCTAAAGGACACCTCGTGGCTTGGAACCCAAATTGTTTGTCAGATATTATTTGAAACTTTTTAAAAAATGTATCCATACGCTTTTCTAGATTTTTTGCCCTTCTTTGTGTATTGGTTGTATTATATCCAATGTTTAAAGACTGGAAAATATTCAACCTGAAAACAACTGTTTCGATATTTAATTTTTAATGTTTCAGCGTGAATGATACCAATTCTAGGTGACTTTTTTGATGTCAACGCAACTATTATCTGTTTGGTGGGCCACCAGTAACGCCTCAGTCGCTAGTGACCAAACGGTAAATGTTACAGAAATCTGTATAGGTGCGTATGTGTAGGTTGATTACGGCTACATTTTAAAAATACTTTGAAATATACAGGGTGTCCAGGAAAAGCGTACAATATCTATGGTACCTATGTTTTTTTAAATGGAACACCCTGTATTTTACTGCATTTTTGAAAGCACCGTAAAAAAATAGGTGAACTTTATTAAAAGTTCTGCATACCTAGGACTTGCAGTTTGTGAGATATTTCAATTTTAGTGAAAATTTCACAATAGTATTTTTCAGCCAATTAAAGTCCTGTATTTTGTAGCGTTACTATAGCTACTAAGAAAATTTCCGGAAATTTTTCTCTTCNTTTCCTTCAGAACGAATTTTTTAATACAGTCGATAATCTTCCATTACAAGAAAGAGTAAATCTATATTTTCAGTTAGATGGATGTCCAATACACAATGCGAAACAAGTCGGGGAGTGGCTTAACGAGAATTTCCCCAATCATTGGATAGGTCGAAACAGTCGATTAATTCATTGGCCACCCCGATCTCCGGACCTTACCCCACTTGATATTTTTCTGTGGGGCTTTATTAAGTCCAAAGTTTATAAGACACAGCCAATTAACCGGGAGGTATTGTGCTCTAGAATAAGGGAGTGTGTGAGGAGATTAACGCGCATCAATTACGAAATGTTGTAAAAAATATAAAAAAACTATGAAAAATGTATAGAATTAAACGGAGGATTAGTGGAAGCTACAAAAATTTAAATTTAATGACGTTATTAGTGTACATTAATTTGACAGACTCCTTTTTCATTTTTAAAAATGTAATTTTTTAATCATTATTTTTTTTATCAATTGTTGTTTATATTAGAGTATTTGTTGTTTATTTTGTGTATACTGGTTTTTATGATTCTTATTAATAATTATTAAACCAGTGTTTGTTATTTAATTTTGTTTCCCTATGGGTTTTATTCGGTTTTTATAAAAGAATAGGTTCACCGACAATGGCAAACACTGGTGATGCCGATATTGTCTTAACTTTTTTACGGGCAAACTTTTTTTTGCAAAAATTGGAACAAATGCATTTGAGGGGTTCCTAAATCCAGTGGTGTAGTCAGATTTTTTATAAAAAAATCGCTAACAAAATTGAAAATCAAAATTTCGTCTTCAAATTTTGCATCAAGATAGAGCTTTTGGAGATCTATCTTTAAAAAAAAAAAACGGTTCAAATCGGTCCATAAACAACTTTTGTACGCGAGTGTTTCCATTCTTAATGGGTCACCCTGTATGTCCAAAGTACTAGGTCGAAAATCGATCTAGTAAAAATATTGCGAAATTCTTCAGGACAATGCGTGCAGTATGGGGTTGCCTATTATTTGGCGTATGTAACGTGACTACTAAAAAGTACTATTAGAGAATTAGTACTGTGTATTTCACATATACGTGCTACTCTGCAAGAATAGAATAAATAATGTAACACCAAACAAGTTAGCCATGTCTTATCAAATAGAAAAAAATTGGTACTAAGACAACCAACTTCTTAATTTAACTGGATCGGATTTTCTTCTCTCCAAATCTTGTCTCGAATTCTGGTGTATGATGCATTTATTGTGACAATTTTAGTGTCGTTTTTCATAGATTTTTTTTAATTTTCAATGATAATTTTGCTTATTGAAGCATCATTATAGTCTTTATTCACATTTTACATTTTAAGCGTTGGTATGTAAAAATAAGACATCTGCATTTGCATATACATATATTTTTAAGAAATGAATTGTGTAAGCGCACTGTATTGTCTGCATTTAAAAACGATGCAAAGTAGTTGTATGTAGACCAATTTTTCTTTTTTACTCATAATTAATTTCTTGCATTTGATAATTATTTAGTATAGCATAAAATGCCCAAATTGTTACAAAAATTTTCTTACGCCCTATTTCCGACAAGATGTGCTGACACGAATCTGAAGTTATTTTTGTGCGGTCGAGTAAAGTTTTTTTCAAAAGTCTAACTTGGACATTTGTCACAACACTACGCACAACACTGGAATCGAGCGATTTTTTCTCTTTTAAGGAAGAAAACGCCAAAAAACGAATTTATTTTTATATTGTTTGGTATTCAAACTACCATTTTCATCTCTTCGTCATGCTGAACAAAATATTCTCTTTCTTTCTCGCTCATCTTTCATCTTCCTCTGAAAATGTGCTTGAAATAGGGTCACTAAATATTACAACAAAATAATATAAAAGTATACAAATATAGGTACGTAATATAATAATCAACATATAATAATCAACCAAACATGAGCTGAAGAAAACAAATATTTATGAAAGTACGTACAACGACCTGGGTATTTATTTTAAATGTTTATGTTTGGGGGAGTATTTATTTTTTATTTTATTTACTTACTTTTTTCCGCTAACTCCACCATAACCTAACCTATATATATCCTAACCTAACCTAATCTAGTCTAACTTAATTTAACATAAGCAGATATAACCTAACAACTATATTTAATGTAACTTCATCCTTAATCCAACCCAACCTTAACAGAACCAAACTAAACCTAATAAAACATTAACACAACCTAACCTAACTGAACTTTTCCTAATCCTTTCCTGGCTGGCTGGTTAATACCTTCTCACTAGTTCTTGTTGAGCAATAATATATTTTAATAAAAATATTACGTATTGTTGCTCAACTAATTTTTATACCTTCACTGTGCTACTAATAATACCTCATTCATTTACTATGTTTAATTATTAATATATGTTATTGGCCAAATGACTAAAAACTTATGAAGAATATATGTGTTTATTCCTTTTTAAAACAAGCATTTTTTTATTTTTCTGCTGCCAGTCTTACAGTTACATATCTACAGTAAATAGTAATCTTATTTCGAACAATCACAGATTAACGAAAATGGGGGAACTTCGATGATATCATGAATTGCAAATGGCGTATTGAAGCAAGAAATAATTAATAGGTACTTACCTCTTTATTAAAAACATATCTTTTTACTTAAAATTTATGAAAATGTGTTTCTTAAACAATGCTGATTTTTCATTACAGATGTTCTGAAAGCTATATAAAGTATACAGTGTTATAAATAGTGCAGATTCTAGTGTTGTCAAATGTCCAGGTTAGAGTTTTTCTCGAAAACTAGTTTCGGCCGCACAAAAATGCCTTCAGATTCGTGTTTAGCTTGAAAATAGGGAAGTAGGAAAAATTTTGTGGCGGTTTGGGCATTTTACGCTATAGTAAATAAATTGCCTTTATCTTTATTTTTAATATATTTAAAAAAGTTCCATGAAATAGTTTAGAAAGTAGGCACAATTTTCTTACAAATTCCACGACATGATGAACTGTTATGAACTTGTGGTACCAAGATTTAGAAAATCTTGGAACCTACCTAATAATTTTATTTTAAGACTATTAGAGCCATTTTGTATGTATGTAACTGATCTAACTCATAAAATAAGATGTGCATAGATGTTCACTTATATGCAAAATGGATAAGGTGAAGACTGTGAAGCTGTTTAGCTGCATAACCTATACTTGAAGCAGCTCTATAAAGATCCTTCTTAATAACACATGTGTTACATAATTGCCAACTAGACATGTAGATGTACCTATTTTAGTGTATTTCAGTGTGAATATGTGTGCAATGAGATATAGAGACTGTGAAACACTTAGTTTATATTTGATTATATTAATTTTTTGGTAATTTCAAGTGTACATAATTTTAAAAAGTGTGTTTTACTTAGAGAATTTTTATGTAAGGTTTTTTCATTTAGAAAATATAATTTTTTTAGTAAATTTGTGTTCTATAAAAAAAATAAAATAGTTCTTAAGTGAGGAAGATTTGTCCTCATATTATCCCTATTTAACTTAAAATATGGGTCATTATAAAGTTGCTAATTGCTACTAATAAAGTTAATTGAGTTTTTGAGTTAAGAAAGAAGGATAATTTACCTTCTTTCTTGAATATTGGGTATATATTTATCAACTGTTGGGCAAAAGTCTGAGGGAAAAAAATTGTGCTGAATTGGTTATTGAATTAGTAAAATTTAATTTGGGGTTTGGTTTGTGTAGAATAATATATAAACTTTTTCAGAGAGTAGTTCAGGTGTATTTTAAAAAATACACCTGAATATTAAGTTAAGGGTTTAATGAAAAAAATTTTCAAATAAAAGTTGTAGGGTTTTGAGGGGGACATCTAATGGTGACCTTGACCATGACCTTCAAGGTCAAGTTGATTTTTTCAAATGGAAACGTATTTTTGACACCAAAAATGAAAAGAGCAGAAAATTTTACATCCGACTATGACCTTGACCATGACCTTCAAGGTAATTTGAAGGTCATTTTAGTTTTTGTTGCAAAATTCAACTTTTGAGACCAGAAATGAGAAGAGCGGACCATTTCACGTCCAGCTATGACCTTGACTTTGACCTTCACGGTCATTTCAAGGTCAAGATAATTTTTCAAATAGTAATCGGTATCTTTCAGACCAAAATAGAAAGTGCGCAGAATTTTGCTTCCGGATATAACCTTGATCATGACCATAAGTTTCAAAAGTCATTTGAAAGTCATTCTAGTATTTTGCAGTCAAAACTTTAATCTTGTTCATATTTTTCTTTTTGATATGTGGGGCTCGCCATAATTTTCCAGAATACTGGAACTCTGCGGCATGCATTTTTTTATTCAAATGTTTTTGAACTCAGACTAGCTCAGAATTTAGTAATAGTTAAATCCGATACGGCGGATCCAATAAGTTGAAGCATTTTCAAAGTGTTAATCCATATGAATATTAAAAATGTTTACCAAAAATTGGTCGGCCATATTGGATTTGGATATTTTCAAATTCTAACTTCATATTCGCGATCAGCGCCCTCGAAACCCCCCGAGTACAGTATTTGGCAAGACGGAAATGAATTTAGCATCAAAAAATTAAATGACCTTCAAATGCCCTTGAAGGTCATGGTCAAGGTCATAGTCGGATGTAAAATTTTCTGCTCTTCATTTTTGGTGTCAAAAATATGTTTTTCCATTTGAAAAAATTAACTTGACCTTGAAATTATCTTGAAGGTCATGGTCAAAGTCACCATTAGATGTCCCCCTCAAAACCCTACAACATTTATTTGAAAATGTTTTTCATTAAGCCCTTAACTTAAGAGATATTCACGTGTATTTTTTAAAATGGGACACCCGGTATATCGTGTAATAAATTTTCAATTACGAAGTTAATGCTGGCTCTATCCATAATTAAATAGAAACAAATGGTCCAAGTAAAGCTAGAAGAATTCAACAAAATTGAAAAATTGTTAGAAAATGATTACCTACCCAATATACTCAGCACCGCGTTCAGAATTTACTAGTTGGTAATAATCAGCGAAGCCAACATGTTGGCTCATTTATCACAACTGTTGAGCACGACGGAATATATCCCGTGTATGTGTTACTGTCCATCAGTGGCGGCTCGTGGCTTTTTGAGATGGGTGGGCAAAATATTTTTTCTCTCATGTAACTTAATATCATATAATAATTGCAATCTACGTTAGTCTATTTACTTTTGAAAGTGTAAAAAACTTAAGAATTATGAAAATAGTTAATATAAATATACCTGAAAATTATATTAGTTATTCCAAAAGTATAATAGTTCAGCAAGAATAAACGAGAATGTCATCACAGTGATTTCTTGCAGGGATAGGGGCTAAGGCAAGGATTAAGGCATAGAAGGACATATAAAAAATAATATAATTCTATCACTTTTATAGCAATAGCACATACTGAAATTACTAACGATAAATTATACTAAAATTCTAATAAGTAAATAAATAAATTAATAAATAAGTAAATAACCAAATCAATAAGGCGCTTTACAATGTCTCTATTTTCGTCCACGACTTTATTATGTTTTAAAATATTCTCACGAAATGCAGAATCAAGAAAAGTTTGAATGTTTTGTTTTCGTAATAATTTGAAGTTTAATGTTGAATATGTATGCTCCTCCGATCGCTCGTGTTTTTTTAGAGATTCATTTATATGTTTTTAGATCTGAATATCCTAAATAATTTCACGGAGTTTTACTTTTTTCATGAAACTGTAAGCAATTCCAACAATAAAATTTGTTTCTGGTTTCACTACCTGTTAACCACTCATATTTATTGTACCAATTTTTACTAAATGATCTGTTACTTCCGCAATTGTTTTTATTTATTAAATTTTTCATGTCAGTCGTAGGTTTTAATTTTGAAATAAATAATTTATCATCGAAAGTTAACATACAACATTTTTTATATAATGAAAAATTAACAATATCACCATTGCTACTCACCAATTAGCGATTTTCGGCTTGCCATTTTGCTTTACTCCAAACTATTAAACAATAAAAATTTACCTAAACTACTACTACTAACCCTAACCTAGAACTTACAAACAACCAGGTCGTGAAGTACAAGGAATAAAAAATCTCTACTTAATCTATGGAATAAAACTAACATTAAACCGCAGATTACACGTAAGTACCCGAAAAATATACGAGTGAAGTCGAAGGGTTGCCCGGAGAGTAGAGTTATTTTATGTAATTATGTATATTCAAATGATAATTTATTAAAAATCTGATTGAAATAAAAATAATATATTAAATAGAAGCTAATTTTTTTTAAACCGAACAATTTATTTATTAGAAAAATTAAATATCGAATATCGATAAGTATCGAATATCGATAAGTATCGAATTTAAAAGTCCTAAAAATAATTTATATCACTTCCACATTTACAAACTCAAATCTATTAAAGTATTGAAAATTTCTCAGCAATCACTCTTAATTTAGTTTAACAGTAACGCGTTAAAATAACCTTAATAATTATAATTGTCGAAGAACATTCAACATAACAGCAAAGATATTTATTTTTTAACGCGATTTATAAATTATTATAAAACGGTTTATTACTTCGTTTATAATATTAAAAATTGTTTTCTGGAATACCTTTGCAGGGAAAAATTGTTCTAATGTTCAAAAATTAATTTAAAGAACAAAATTACAGCACATAAATATACATATATTTCCAACCGCTGCTGGCTGGCTGGCGAAAAGCCATAGCTGGCCGATGAGTATATGCGGGCTGTGTCCAGCTGTGTCCGGGCTCGCTCGACTTGGGCCAGATATTCTAAATTAGTGAACGACTTACGTTTCCGATTACTTTCTAGTCCTAGCCACAAAATCTGCGTATAAGCAAGCAACGTACAGCGTTGTTTAATTCAGCGGCCACGGGCTGGCCCGAATGTTATGTTGGTTGCTGCCGAGATCATCTTAAAAATAATTTACATTTACATCACTTCCATATTTACGAACTCAAATCTATTAAAATATTGAAAATTTCGCAGCAATCACTTTTAATTCAGTTTAACAGTAACGAGTTAAAATAATCTTAATAATTATAATTATCAAAGAACATTCAACATAGCACCATAGATATTTATTTTTTAACGCGATTTACAAATGATTATAAAACGGTTTATTATTTCGTTGACTAAAATTTGTTTTCTGGAATACCTATGCAGGGGTTCTAATGTTTAAAAATTCATTTAAAGAACAAAATTACAGCAAATAAATATACGTATATATATTTCCAGCCACCAGTGAAAAGTCTTAGGTGGACGATGTAACACTGGATGGGTGCTCAATGGGTATATGCGAGCTGTGTGCGGTGTGCGGGCTCGCCCGACTTGGGCCAAATATTCTAAATTAGTGAACGATTTACGTTTTCGATTACTGTCTAGTCCTAGGTGCGTATAAGCATGCAAGATACGGTTGGGGTACGGCGTTGTTTAATTCAGCGGCCACGGGCTAGCCCGAATGTTATGTTGGTTGCTGCCGAGATCATGATTAAAATATAATTTTAAAACTTGGTAGCGGGAGTTTCAAAATAGGTAACGCATTTTAGATTTAATTTTATAAGAATTGTCAAATCACTCTGGTAAATATATACAAAAATTTTTGTTTATTCTGAAATTTTCAGGGTGGGCACTGCCCACCCTGCTCACCTCGACGAGCCGCCACTGCTGTCCATACCCGAAAGCAGCCATTATTAGTAATGGCTGACCATTTAGCGAAATGACCAAATTAAACCCTAATTTCGAAATAATTTTACGGCCAAATGAATTTCGGATTTAGTCCGACCATTGCATACAATTATAGACACGATGCGACCTTTTCCAGACAACCAAGAAGCAGGCAACAACAACCAAAAGTGCAAAACAAATAGATGTAGATATCGAGCCAAGTCCTCCCTAACTTAATTTAACCTTAATATACCATTTATTCAATTTTCACTTACATGCTACTTTCTTAATTCTTACTATTTTAAAAATTA